>NC_138742.1:10174251-10381751 GCF_965113295.1 Leuciscus leuciscus
AGGAAATGGCAGGAACAAGGTCCCGGAGGGCCAAACTAAAACCAAAGGATGAAGCTGCATATTTTTCATCGATTCTCAAAGATAAGGATGGATTTGAAATAAAATACATAAATTCATTTAAAGGTGAGTAACACAATTGTCTATGTTTTAAGTATTGTTTTAACTTCTACCCTGACTGATCTGCTCTTGGTTAGGTCGAGGAGTGTTCAGCTGTCGCCACTTTCAGAAGGGAGATTTCCTCATTGAATATCGAGGGGAAATCATATCTAAAAAAGAATATGAAAGAAGGCACAGAGTATACCATGCTGCACTTGAAGTTTTTTTATTTGAATTTCGTTGTGATGGAAAACAGTTGTGGTATGTATAAACTTTGCATTTCCTGATGCAGCAGTGGTAAACTAGAATTAACTTTTTATTATTATTATTATTATTATTCTGTGAAACTTTCCTATTGTATGATTCAGTCAATATTACACCGTGGAGATAGCACTATGTTCTTGCTGTTTCAGGGTTGATGCTGCCAGAGAAGATGCTTCTTTAGGGAGAATCGTCAATGATGATCATGTGAACCCCAACAGCAAAATGAAAACAATCAGAGTGGACGGAAAGCCCCATCTGTGCTTATTTGCAGTAAAGGACATAAGTCCTGGGGAAGAGATAACGTATAACTATGGAGATTCTGACTGGCCATGGAGAAGAAAGGTATTAACAGATTGAAATAATCCTTTTACTTTAATTAAAAGACACAGTTTACAGTTACATGTGGAGAAGTGTTAGTATTTGATTTTGAACCCACACAGGTTTGTTCTGAGGTTGTACGAATTGATTTCTTTAAAATTTCCATAAAAAGTGTTTTATAACGTAGTATAGTTGACCTTTTGTCAATCTGATTACACAAATCTTTCATATTTCACAGGTTTGTTCTGAGATTGAACAACAGGTGCATGCTTTGGTCAGCTGTGCAGCAGGAGACGGGTCAAAGGAGGTAAGTGTGTGTTTCTAATGCTCAACAGGTAGTTAAATCTCCATTAACTTTGGTAGGATGATGCAAAATCCTTATAAACTATTGATTTCTTTAAAATTTTCATAAAAAGTAATTTATAACATAGTATAGTTGACCTTTTGTCAATCTGATTACACAAATCTTTCATATTTCACAGGTTTGTTCTGAGATTGAACAACAGGTGCATGCTTTGGTCAGCTGTGCAGCAAGAGATGGGTCAAAGGAGGTAAGTGTGTGTTTCTAATGCTCAACAGGTAGTTAAATCTCCATTAACTTTGGTAGGATGATGCAAAATCCTTATAAACTATTGATTTCTTTAAAATTTTCATAAAAAGTAATTTATAACATAGTATAGTTGACCTTTTGTCAATCTGATTACACAAATCTTTCATATTTCACAGGTTTGTTCTGAGATTGAACAACAGGTGCATGCTTTGGTCAGCTGTGCAGCAAGAGATGGGTCAAAGGAGGTAAGTGTGTGTTTCTAATGCTCAACAGGTAGTTAAATCTCCATTAACTTTGGTAAGATGATGCAAAATCCTTATAAACTATTGATTTCTTTAAAATTTCCATAAAAAGTAATTTATAACATAGTATAGTTGACCTTTTGTCAATCTGATTACACAAATCTTTCATATTTCACAGGTTTGTTCTGAGACCGAACAACAGGTGCATGCTTTGGTCAGCTGTGCAGCAGGAGACGGGTCAAAGGAGGTAAGTGTGTGTTTCTAATGCTCAACAGGTAGTTAAATCTCCATTAACTTTGGTAAGATGATGCAAAATCCTTATAAACTATTGATTTCTTTAAAATTTCCATAAAAAGTAATTTATAACATAGTATAGTTGACCTTTTGTCAATCTGATTACACAAATCTTTCATATTTCACAGGTTTGTTCTGAGATTGAACAACAGGTGCATGCTTTGGTCAGCTGTGCAGCAGGAGACGGGTCAAAGGAGGTAAGTGTGTGTTTCTAATGCTCAACAGGTAGTTAAATCTCCATTAACTTTGGTAAGATGATGCAAAATCCTTATAAACTATTGATTTCTTTAAGATTTCCATAAAAAGTGTTTTATAACATAGTATAGTTGACCTTTTGTCAATCTGATTACACAAATCTTTCATATTTCACAGGTTTGTTCTGAGATTGAACAACAGGTGCATGCTTTGGTCAGCTGTGCAGCAAGAGATGGGTCAAAGGAGGTAAGTGTGTGTTTCTAATGCTCAACAGGTAGTTAAATCTCCATTAACTTTGGTAAGATGATGCAAAATCCTTATAAACTATTGATTTCTTTAAAATTTCCATAAAAAGTGTTTTATAACATAGTATAGTTGACCTTTTGTCAATCTGATTACACAAATCTTTCATATTTCACAGGTTTGTTCTGAGATTGAACAACAGGTGCATGCTTTGGTCAGCTGTGCAGCAGGAGACGGGTCAAAGGAGGTAAGTGTGTGTTTCTAATGCTCAACAGGTAGTTAAATCTCCATTAACTTTGGTAAGATGATGCAAAATCCTTATAAACTATTGATTTCTTTAAGATTTCCATAAAAAGTGTTTTATAACATAGTATAGTTGACCTTTTGTCAATCTGATTACACAAATCTTTCATATTTCACAGGTTTGTTCTGAGACCGAACAACAGGTGCATGCTTTGGTCAGCTGTGCAGCAAGAGATGGGTCAAAGGAGGTAAGTGTGTGTTTCTAATGCTCAACAGGTAGTTAAATCTCCATTAACTTTGGTAAGATGATGCAAAATCCTTATAAACTATTGATGTCTTTAAGATTTCCATAAAAAGTGTTTTATAACATAGTATAGTTGACCTTTTGTCAATCTGATTACACAAATCTTTCATATTTCACAGGTTTGTTCTGAGATTGAACAACAGGTGCATGCTTTGGTCAGCTGTGCAGCAGGAGACGGGTCAAAGGAGGTAAGTGTGTGTTTCTAATGCTCAACAGGTAGTTAAATCTCCATTAACTTTGGTAAGATGATGCAAAATCCTTATAAACTATTGATTTCTTTAAGATTTCCATAAAAAGTGTTTTATAACATAGTATAGTTGACCTTTTGTCAATCTGATTACACAAATCTTTCATATTTCACAGGTTTGTTCTGAGACCGAACAACAGGTGCATGCTTTGGTCAGCTGTGCAGCAGGAGACGGGTCAAAGGAGGTAAGTGTGTGTTTCTAATGCTCAACAGGTAGTTAAATCTCCATTAACTTTGGTAAGATGATGTAGAATCATTACCTTAGCATTACAGACGATTAGGACTGTGTGCTGCAATGAATTCTCACATGCCCTGATTGTTTGATCTAAGAATTCACTTTATGTCATTTTCACATTAGTTGTTTTGGATACTCAAAGCATCACCATGTACTGCCGTGTTATCCAAATTTAATGTTCAGTACTCAAACCTTTTCAGATCTCAACAACGTCTGATTCTCAGCTGACATGTCATGACAACACTCAACAGGTAATGTACTTTCCATTAAAAATGAGCATTTAATAAGCATTTATTTCTTAAATGTTCTTTAGTTGGCAACAACAGTGATTTTTAATTACAAACTTAAAGAATTAAAAAAGATAGTGATAGGCTGATGATACACAGGACAACATTTTGAGCAATCTTGCCAGGCAACTTTTTTTGACCAATGTTGCTTGGGCACTTTCCCAACTGAGAATGGGTAAAAAAAAATTTTTTCAGACTTTAAATCAGTCATGGGCCCTGTGTCTCTTCTGGTTGCCCACTGATGCCAACATTAACCCAAGTTGCCCCGCAACGTTGCTCATAAAGTTGCCCCATGTATCATCAGTCATAGGAATTGTTTAATTTACAATGGTATATGGATGATGGTTCATTCTGAGCTAGCATGTGTATCATATGTTGTATGTCCCCATACTTACTGCTTTTGTCATTTTGTGGGGGATGGGTAGAAGTTCAGGGTGTGTTTTGTCAAACTGCACAATGGTTTGTGTGTCGTATGTCCCCCATACTTACTGCTTTTGTCGTAAGTCCCCCATACTTACTGCTTTTGTCATGTTGTGGGGGATGGGTAGAAGTTCAGGGTGTGTTTTGTCAAACTGCACAATGGTTTGTGTATCGTAAGTCCCCCATACTTACTGCTTTTGTCATGTTGTGGGGGATGGGTAGAAGTTCAGTGTGTGTTTTGTCAAACTGCACCATGGTTTGTGTATCGTATGTCCCCATACTTACTGCTTTTGTCATGTTGTGGGGGATGGGTAGAAGTTCAGGGTGTGTTTTGTCAAACTGCACCATGGTTTGTGTGTCGTATGTCCCCATACTTACTGCTTTTGTCGTATGTCCCCATACTTACTGCTTTTGTCATGTTGTGGGGGATGGGTAGAAGTTCAGGGTGTGTTTTGTCAAACTGCACAATGGTTTGTGTGTCGTATGTCCCCCATACTTACTGCTTTTGTCGTAAGTCCCCCATACTTACTGCTTTTGTCATGTTGTGGGGGATGGGTAGAAGTTCAGTGTGTGTTTTGTCAAACTGCACAATGGTTTGTGTGTCATATGTCCCCCATACTTACTGCTTTTGTCGTAAGTCCCCCATACTTACTGCTTTTGTCATGTTGTGGGGGATGGGTAGAAGTTCAGTGTGTGTTTTGTCAAACTGCACAATGGTTTGTGTGTCGTATGTCCCCCATACTTACTGCTTTTGTCGTAAGTCCCCCATACTTACTGCTTTTGTCATGTTGTGGGGGATGGGTAGAAGTTCAGGGTGTGTTTTGTCAAACTGCACAATGGTTTGTGTGTCGTATGTCCCCCATACTTACTGCTTTTGTCGTAAGTCCCCCATACTTACTGCTTTTGTCATGTTGTGGGGGATGGGTAGAAGTTCAGTGTGTGTTTTGTCAAACTGCACCATGTCCCCATACTTACTGCTTTTGTCATGTTGTGGGGGATGGGTAGAAGTTCAGTGTGTGTTTTGTCAAACTGCACCATGTCCCCATACTTACTGCTTTTGTCATGTTGTGGGGGATGGGTAGAAGTTCAGTGTGTGTTTTGTCAAACTGCACCATGTCCCCATACTTACTGCTTTTGTCATGTTGTGGGGGATGGGTAGAAGTTCAGTGTGTGTTTTGTCAAACTGCACCATGTCCCCATACTTACTGCTTTTGTCATACTACAGTGCAGTACATTTGTGATATACATTTTGTTATTTGTGAAATTAAAATAACTTGTTCAAACCTTAGCCCTATGTCTTAAAGGTGCCATATAATGAAAAACCTTGAAATTTACCTTGGCATTGTTGAATAATATGGAAAGATAAAACTGTTTCTAAATCATTTTTGCCCTTACCTAAGCCACATACCTTCTGTATAGATATCAGAGACCAATTTAAATATTGTATTAATGCATTCTATTGTGCCTTTAACACCTAACTATAGTAATACAGTATAATTTCCTCTAATCAATTATAACTTCTTTTTTTTCAACAGAACTGTAAACATGTCATAATATCTACGGTAGTATCAAGCTTGAATAAATGTGATTGCTGTAGTGGTCCTTATTCTGCTTTTAAGTGGGCTGGTGTGAGATGTAAGGGTAAGTATTTTGTTCAGACAATTTTAATACTTTTAAAAATGCTTTACCATTGAAACCCTAAAACTGTGTAATCTTGACGTTCTAAATGCATCTTTAAATTAGCTTGAAAAAGTTAACTTTTCATTCTTTCTTTCTGTCTTGCTCAGTCTGTCTGCCTGTGTAATTGTGTAATCGATTCATATTTATATTAGTCTTCTCCTTTCTCTGTCAGGGTTCCCACGGGTCCTTGAAATCCTTGAAAGTTTGTGAATCTGACAAAAAAAATTCAAGGCCCTGGAAAGTTTTTGAAAATAAACACACATAGATACAGGTCCTTGAAAGTGCTTGAATTTATTTTGTGCAAGAAGTTTTCTGGAAAAAAATCCATATTATTCCGGTCCGCTAATGTGTTATTTCGTCAACACTTCGTGGCCATATTAGCTTGCTTGATTTACCTTAGTTACCCGCATTTACGCATTACGCTAAGTGTTTCCCGCGTAAGGTACTTTGTGTTGTACGTTGCCATGACGTTCACGCGCGCAAAACTGTAACAATGTATCTTATAAGGTAACAAGATATAACCTTGCTCTCACTTGAAATCTGTCCCCACATTAAGTCCTTGAATTTGAGAGTATTGGACCTGGAAAGTCCTTGAAAGGTCCTTGAATTTGAAGTTAACTAAGGTGTGGGAACCCTGTCTGTTCTCTTCCATCTTATAGCCACACTTTCAAACACACTGATCATCTATCACTGCTTTATCTATCACTTTTTAAAGCATCTTTTCTTGAATCACCTTTTATTCAAATGAAACCAACCTTGTTTATTATATGCTCAATCTAGTTTGTTCCCGCTTCTGGCATAAAACTTGCTACGAGAAAAATGTGAAGCCCAAACCTGACCCCTCAACATCCGTAAGTATGATTTATTGAATAGTCAGATATGTTTTATTTTTCAGCATTTTTCTTCCTTAGAACTAAACTTTCTGAGTATGTACAAAAGATATGTTTACTATTTCAGGATTCCGAAGTAGAATTTTCCAGTGAGAACATGTCGGATGAGGACTATGTACCTAATTCTGTCTCAGAAGGTTCAGACGTAAGCATAGCGTCTCCAGAAAAACTCTTAAACATTAAAAATACTGAAGTGTTCTGCATCAAATCTACTGCAGAAATTCAAAATGGCAGACCATGCCAAGAAAGTGTCATAGGTTCACTCCCAAAAGTTCCAGTCTGCACAGCACAGCTTGAAATGCCTAGTAGGAAAGCCATACAAGTACAAATATCGAAAGTTCACAGCGATGGCAATACTGAAAGCACTGTTGAGGATATCACAGGCACAGGGGAAGATCCATCTTTACAATCTTCAAATATATCCTCTTCAGTAAGCAAGAAGAATTACTGCTACATTTGTGGAAAACCGCAGTCAAAATTTACACGCCACTTAAAAGTCCATGAGAATTCAAACGTCGATGTTGCTCGGGCTTTGGCTCTACCAAAACATTCCAAAGAGCGTCAAAAACTTCTGAACAAACTGCGGAACAAAGGAAACTATGAACACAATGCAGATGTTTTAGCGAATGGGACTGGATTGTTAAAACTCAGACGTAAGCCAAAGAAAAGATATGATTCAAAAGATTATGTGCACTGTATGTATTGCCATGCAATGTTTCTCCGAAGGGATCTCTGGAGACACGTTCGAAATTGTCTTTCCAAACCAGTGGAAGATCAGGCAGAGCCAGGAAGAACTAGGGTCTTGTCTTTGGCAACAATGTCTAATGCAGCCCTCTGCCAACAAATATCACAAGGTGTTTGGAAACTGCTAACTGTGATGAAAGACGATGACATCTCTGCTGCTGTGCGGAGTGACTTTTGCATTCTTCAGCTGGCCCAGTCATTTTACAATAAACATGGGCAAGATCCCACTAAATTTGACTATATTCGACAGAAGCTCCGGGAAGTTGGAAGACTTCTGCTGATTCTGAGAAAGGAATTTTCTGTACAGACTCTTGAAGATGCTGTGAGACCTGAAAAATTCAATGTTGTTATCCAGGCTGTCAAAAAGGTATCTGGGTTTGATGATGTAAAACACTCATTCCAGACTCCAAGCCTTGCCCTTAAGTTGGGCCACTCACTGAATAAGATATGTGACATTGTACATTGCCGAGCTCTAATGGCAGAAGATGGTGAGGGGATAAAGTCAACCCAAGCATTCAAAAAGCTGTATGATGCTAAATGGTCTGAACTCGTTTCCCACACAGCTTTGACCACCTTGAATGAGGGGCGCTTTAACAAGCCGTCTACCCTCCCTTTCACAGAGGATGTAAAACTTCTTCACCAGCATCTTGAAAAGGTTGTTGATTTAGGTTCTGAGAACTTGAAACAGATGCCATCAGCACAAGTCTATGGCGACCTATGCAAAGCAACTCTTGCAAAAATAATTGTGTTCAATCGGCGACGTGGAGGAGAGGTTGCAAAAATGCAACTCAAAGGTTTTCTAGAGAGGGATACAGCTCCCCTACACAAAGATGTTGCTGTTGGGCTAACAAAGTTTGAACAAAAACTTTGTACACATTTTAGTCGGGTGGAACTTAGGGGTAAAAGAGGGCGAAAAGTGGCAGTTTTGCTGTCACCAGACATGGTTGATGCCTTAAACCTCCTCATAAGCAGAAGAAGGGAATGTGGAGTCCCTGAGGAAAACCAATTCCTGTTTGCTCGACCAAGCTGTTTGAGTTGTTATAGAGGACAAGACTGTCTGAGGATCTATGCACACGAGTGTGGTGCACAAAACCCGGAACTCCTCCGGTCGACCCAACTGCGCAAACATGTGGCAACTTTGTCGCAGGTGCTTAACCTGAAAAACCACGAGTTAGACCAAGTTGCGGACTTCTTGGGCCACGATATTCGTGTGCACAGAGAATATTATCGACTTCCGGAGGCTACAACCCAGCTGGCCAAGATTTCAAAGTTACTCCTCGCTATGGAGAAAGATTCTCTTTCAAATCTCCACGGCAAAACCCTAGAAGAAATTGAAATTGAAGGTAATGCTACTAAAGTTGTTACAAATGACATTTTGAAGTTAACTAAGTATATTCATATCCTAAAGATAATCCCTAACGTAGATCTTAATGTAATGTTCACCAGATATTAGAGTTATCACTATGTCTTCTATTTTTACTCTAACATTAGCAATGTTAAGCTTACTTGATACTCAATTTTTTTTTTAGACAAGTTAGACTTTTCTGATTCGGAACATAGTGAAGACAGTGATGCTGAGGAGGCGCATCCACAGACACAAACAGAAACAGGTAAAAGCACATAAACATACAAACATCAAATCAGTAAAGTCAGTGTAAGAAGTGCACCATATGATGCACCAAAACATTATACAGTAGTTCAGAGATGTCACAGAAGCATAATTCATATAGACCAAGCGCCGCTGCTGTTTGTTATAGTATTTTATTTTTCTATTCACAGATACTGATCCTGCCTTAGGAGGCCCATCTAAAGGTATGAGAATACTAAAACTTTTTTAACTTCAAACCCACATGTGTATATATACTTTTGAAACCAAAATGACTGTTAGAAATGTTTAAAATGCAGTTTAGGTTGCTTTTGATTGCTTAAATTATAACATTGTGTAAATGATGCAAGTTTTTGGGGAGCACTTTACAGTAGGGGTACATGAATTACCATGAATTAATGCATAAATTAATGGAGAATTATGAATTACTTCATCCATTAATATCTCAATTATCAGGAACTAGCATGAGTTCAAAATCTTTTATTCATGACCTCATAGATGAAAAACACCTTAAGACATTCACTAAGATGAGTACATCATCATGATTAATAGGTTATTATGCATGATCTTGATGTTTTCTTTTTCACAGAAAACAAGATTTTTAATATCCATTATGGATAAAGCTATGCTTTTGGTACATGTACTAAAACATTTTTTTTTCTCAAATAAGATTACTTGAATTATTATAATAATATATACAAAAATCTGCATTGCCTCATGCATGCATACAGGTTAGAACAGTATATCAGTAACAGTAATTCATGTGAGAACTAATGTTTTTCATTAATTATGATGAGTTATCAAGCACGTATGTCTTCTTCATAGCAGCCTGCATGTAAATGGACAGACCCCCAACACTGGCCAATCACAGCACAGAGTATGTGAATTCTGTTGACATCCAAATACAGTAGTCATCATTAACTAAGCATTAATTTCTTATGACCTCATCGTGTGTGAACCCTCAAGTAAAGTGGTAACTTGGTCTTCTGGAAATACTGATAAACAGTGTGTTATTAAAGCGATAGTTCACCCAGAAATGAAAATGTGAGGTTCAACTGCTAATCCCTAGGAGTCAGTGATGTAGATGACTTTGTTTCTTCAGTAGAACTCAAAGATTTTTAACTCAAACCGCTGCAGTCTTTCAGTCATATCCCTGATAGCGCACGTACATCTAGAAGATGTCTATTTGACGTCTGCATTTACATCTGCAAGATGTATTATTTAGGTTATTTGCTCATCTGCAATACGTCTATTGGATGTCTCTTTTTAGATGTCACATAGACGTCTGTTAGATGTCTTTAAGATGTTTATAATTTAGAATGTATGTAAAACTGACATCTGAAAGAAAGTTTTTAGACAGCGGATGTTTCCAGATCAAGAGATCTTTAACAGACATCTTGCAGACTTGCGTGTGTCATCTGGGATATAATGGCAGTCAATGGGTCCCAAACATGCACAGACTAAACCAAATACATGCTGTATAAAATGCAAAATGCAAAATACATCTTGTGTATAGGTCACTTATTTGTTTATACAGTGCAGAGTGATTGTGGTCACTACAGCTAATCAGAATGGTAATTACTTGTGCTTATCCTGATTGTTGCAACCGAATTTTGTTTAGCCGTTGTATTCACAATCTCTGCACTGTGTAAACAATGAGTGACATATACAGTCTGTATTTGGATGTAAGACTACTGTATTTGGATTTACATTTACATTTACATTTAGTAATTTGAAAGGAAAAGTAGAGAGGTAGGTCTGTAGTTCTCTACAAGTGATGTGTTAAGTGTTGATTTTTTCAGCAGTTGAGTTACCAGAGCCTGCTTGAATGCAGTAGGAAAAGTGCCAGTATGGAGGGATGAGTTGATGATGTGTGTGAGAGCTGGTAGAAGTGTGTGAGATATGGCTTGTAGAAGGTGTGAGGGGATGGGGTCAAGAGGGCAGGTGGTAGGATGACTGGAGAGGAGAAGTGTAGATACTTTTTCCTCGGTTAGCGGAGAGAAGGAGGAGAGAGGGTGATTGGCTGTGGAAGGGGTCGGTCTGTGCTCCTGTGTGTGAGGAGCTGAGAACTGACTGCTGATAGTTGTTGTCTTGTTGGTGAAGAAGTTCGCAAAATCGTCAGCAGTTAAAGAGGAGGTGGGTGGTGGTGGTGGAGGAGGACAGAGGAGAGAGTTGAATGTCTTGAAGAGTGATCGTGTGTTGGAGGAGCTGTTGATCTTGTTGTGGAAGTAGGAAGATTTTGCAGCATGAACATCAACGGAAAAGGAAGAGAGGAGAGATTGATACATACTCAGGTCAGATGTGTCTTTTGATTTGCGCCATTTCCTCTCCATTGCCCTGAGTTCGGTCCGGTGTTCCCGAAGAACCTCAGATAGCCAGGGGTTAGAGGGAGTAGCGCGTGCTGGCCTGGAGGAAAGAGGGCAGATATTGTCTAGAGAAGAGGTTAGAGTGGAGCAGAAGGTATCCGTTGCGGTATTCACATCCAGAGATGAGAATTGTGGGGGTGAGGGAAGAGAAGAAGACACGGCAGAGGAGAGATGGGCGAGAGAAAGTGAGCGCAGGTTTCGCCTGAAAGTGACTGGTGGTGGGGTTGGTGGTGCAGGGGCAGAGAGTTGTAGACTGAAAGTGATGAGGAAATGATCTGAAACATGGAGAGGTCTCACCAAGATGTTGTCTGTGATGCAGTTGCGTGTGTAAACCAGATCCAGTTGGTTGCCTGATTTGTGAGTGCCTGTGGTGATGAATTGTTTGAGATGTCAACAAATTTTGCACACTGTGCTGTGATTGGCCAGTGTTGCGCTCTGTCCATATTCCTACAGGCTACTATGAAGAAGACATGAACATGCTTGATACCTCATCTTTAATGAAAAACATGAGTTCTGACATTAATTGATATACTCTTCTAGCCTGTATGCATGCATGAGGTAATATTTATTATTTTTCTATATTCCTTTTAATAATTCAAGTAGTCTTACATGCACAAAATGTTTTTTTGTATTTTGAATCATGTGCCATGACTATAGGTTTATCTACAATGTAAAGTAAATACCTTGTTTTTTGTGAACAATGGAAACATCATGATCATGCATAATAAACATAAATCATGATGATGTACTTGTCTTAATGTCTTAGGCTATGTTCACACTTAGTGTCTTTTTTGACAAGAAAAAGTTGACAATGCCGTTTTTTTAGCAAAAAAGAAAACGCTGGCAGCGTTCGGTTACAAATAGCAGCCGAGCGCGTCTTTTGTTGCTATAACAACAGCTGCAACAGTAGCCTAGTGCTGTGTGATGCAAAAAATGTCGAGAAAGAGAAAGTTGGCTCTTGCGATGGCTTTTGAAGTTACCGGGGAGGAGAATGTCGGTTCACAAAGACGTTTGTGGGTGCACGACATTATACAGGAAAGGAAACTGTATGGAGCTCCTTGTGCTCCGAAACAAGGACGATAAGTTTATCTACCGGCACCGTCTCCATTTTTTCTTGTTATTCTTGTTGTTATGGAAACGACAGGTCTCACTACTCGCTTGTCATTGGTCAGCTGTCAAAAAGGCGCTTGACGTAGGGCGTTCTTTTCATAAAAGTTGAACTTTTTTCAACTTAAAAAGACGCTCTGAGCTGCAGAAAAAGACGCCGGCGGTGGCGTCTAAAAAAGCGCTCAGGACTTTTTTGAAAAAACGGTTTACTCCATAGGGTTATAATGTAGAACAGACGCTGGTAGTTCGAAAAAAGACGCTAAGTGTGAACATAGCCTTAAGGTGTTTTTCATCCATGAAGTCATGAATGAAAGACTTTGAGCTTGTGTTAGTTCCTGATAATTCATGAGATTCACACTTGCCATAAAGTGTTACCATGTTTTGAATATGTATTTTATTTTTATTTTTTTAAAGATCATTGCATGAAGGACAAATATCACAGCAGGAGGGAGGAGCATGAACAACCTGGTAAAAGCACACAATCATATAAAGAAAGAACACTGTACTAGGGAATTCTCTAGATCAATCATTTTAGCTGGTTTTATAGTAAAGGAGGATTTTTTGCTAGAGATTTACAGTTTCCACTTAAATGTGTAGAATAATTTATGAAATGTTTGAGTATGTTCCATCAGAACCTTTATTCTGAGCCATTCTATTCATACCACAGGAATGAAGAAAGCTAGGCGGCCTGTTGTGAACCCTACAGGCACCTCAGATGGTATGAGCATCTACCTCACTCAGCCAGCATATCCATTAAGGTTTGATTCAATTCATGCAGACCAAGCAATACTACTGTTTGTTATAGTGTTTTATTTGTCTATTCACAGATATTGAGACTTCCTTTGGAGGCTCATCTCAAGGTATGATGAGAATACTACTAGTATAATGAGAACTACTTATCTATATTGGCCTGTCATGATAACTTTTTGTTGGTCGATATATTGCCCCTTAAAATAATTGTGATAAGTGATATTATTGTCATTTTAAGACCATTTTATGCCAGTGAATGTAAAATAATAATATAACAGCATAATAATGCAAGAAGGCCACACACTTTCAATTAATAAACAAACATTTAATTCATAAATGATTTAGATCATGAAAATTAAGTGTCCAAATATTAGATACCTTAAAAAACTTGAATAATAGTAAAAAAAAATAATAATAATAGTAAATCCACATTTTCTTACAAATAGAAAAAAGACAAATGGACGAAGAACTGTTATGGAGATTTTTCCATCTACAGATTTTTCCTTTTTTTATGTTTTATGTTATGTTTTATGTTATTGTGTTTTTTATGTAAATATAAATGGTGATGTATTGCATTGGCAAAAATTGAGATCATGTACATTTATTGTGCGATAAGTCGATATATTGATTATCGTGACAGGGTGGGATGCAGCGATTATAGATTTTGGCTGTACGATTATAGTCTGAGGAATAATCACGGTTTCACAGTTATCACAGTAATTATTATTCATTAATTCATTTTAAAACACTATTAGTTAAAACAAATAATAGTCCATTTCCAGTCCTGTAATAATTTTACACTGAAAATATATAACAGAATAATGAATAAATAAATAAATAAAAATAAGAATAAAAAGTAATAGTATTTGTCTATATAAAATCTTAGCTAAATATTAGCTAAGTATTTCCCTATTAAAGAGGACAAATGTAGTTAAATGCACTTTAAGTTGTGATCAACTATATTACAAAATTGTTTGGTATTTTCATTTTTTTTGGACCAGAGTAGAAACATTGAAAATAAAAAAGCTCTAACTGGCTTTTGACTTAACAATATAGCCTCCTTTTGAAAATGAATAATGCAGTACAGTGAAAATAAATAAAAAGAAACACATCTCTGGTATTGAATATTAGCAAGCTATACATATCCTTTTGGAACAAAACAAGGAGTCAAAAGCTGCAGGACCCACATACAACATGGCCCTCAAATTGCACACTTATCTTCAGTCCTTTCTGTTCATATTATAGTGCAGAAATGTAAGCATGTTCACATTCTCAGTGCTCAGTCTTGACCTCTGAACTTTAAGCTAGCGCACAGTTGGAAAAACTTTTAGTTGCAGCAGTTTTATTCCGTGCAGAAGAAACGCTGTGTTGAGAAGCCTTAACGATTAATTAACCGTGACGAATTAAAGCACGGTTAATAGTGAAATCAGTTTATCGTTGCATCCCTAGTGACAGGCCTAAATCTATATTAGGAAATAAGCAACCATGTAGTCAGGTCTTTAATTTTATTCTTTTATTTACAATTTGATATTTGATGTATGAGGAATGTAACATTGGGCCAACAGTTAAAACCAATTTTACTCTTACGGATTAGTGACCTATACAACAAGACTTGACTAAAGACAAGGGTTGGTAAGAGTGTGGCTGGTTGGGAGAAGAGGGAGAGGAGCTCTGGCCATCATAGTGTTCAACCCAGGGTTCAGGAACCTGTTTTCCTCTTTTGTAGGGAATCATGAAAATTCTGCTGAAAAAAATCTGGATGATGCTAAAAGGAAGCAGAAACAAGCCTGGTCTCCAACTGAAATTGCAGCAGTACAGAGGCATTTCCGCGACCACATAGCAAGGGGTAAACTCGCCACTAAAATTGAATGCCAGCAGTGCAAGAATGCTGAGCATCCAGCTTTGGCTACTCGCACGCTCCAAAACATTAGGGATTTTGTCAGGAATCGCGGCTTAACCCTAAAAAAGAAACAGTCTCATTAGGTGTTTTTGTTTTTTACTTTTTGTTTATATGTAAGCAGAATATTCTTCTGCTGTTAAAGTTTGTTCATGGATTCAGTATGCTTTCAGCAATGTTTAGTTTAGCTGTTATGCTTAGGAACAGTTAAAATATTTAAGTTGTTCTCTTTACACTTAAAGTAAGAGCGTTTGTTTTTTCATTACACACAGTACACACAGGATGTTTCTTGATACACAAAATGATCTTGTGATGTAAAATATTAAGGGCAACTACAGTAATTTTGCTGTAAACAAGAACAAAATAAACTTTGCTCTTTGTTCACAGAATGTGCATACTGTTATGTCTGCACCGCTTGTTTGAATGTTGTTTCTTCGCTTAAATATGATCACCCACTCTGGGTTTTTCTGCAAACAACCGGCTAGATTTACATTATGTGTATAGATAGATAGATAGATAGACAGACAGACAGACAGACAGACAGACAGACAGACAGACAGACAGACAGACAGACAGACAGACAGACAGACAGACAGACAGACAGACAGACAGACAATCCCTTATGTCACTCCCAAATAGTACATCCTTGAATACACACTATAAAAGGTAAGGTAGCATATTTACAGCACTATACAAAAATATTTTACATACTTGCACAATGCGTGCACCATGTTCTGAGTTTGATCATTGGTCCTCAAATATCAGGTATGTCCCTTTAATACACAGTCTTTACTATTGTGTATGTGTTAAGCCATTAGTCCTCATATATCAGGTATGTCCCTTTAATACACAGTCTTTACTATTGTGTATGTGTTAAACCATTAGTCCTCATATATCAGGTATGTCCCTTTAATACACAGTCTTTACTATTGTGTATGTGTTAAGCCATTAGTCCTCATATATCAGGTATGTCCCTTTAATACACAGTCTTTACTATTGTGTATGTGTTAAGCCATTAGTCCTCATATATCAGGTATGTCCCTTTAATACACAGTCTTTACTATTGTGTATGTGTTAAGCCATTAGTCCTCATATATCAGGTATGTCCCTTTAATACACAGTCTTTACTATTGTGTATGTGTTAAGCCATTAGTCCTCATATATCAGGTATGTCCCTTTAATACACAGTCTTTACTATTGTGTATGTGTTAAACCATTAGTCCTCATATATCAGGTATGTCCCTTTAATACACAGTCTTTACTATTGTGTATGTGTTAAGCCATTAGTCCTCATATATCAGGTATGTCCCTTTAATACACAGTCTTTACTATTGTGTATGTGTTAAGCCATTAGTCCTCATATATCAGGTATGTCCCTTTAATACACAGTCTTTACTATTGTGTATGTGTTAAGCCATTAGTCCTCATATATCAGGTATGTCCCTTTAATACACAGTCTTTACTATTGTGTATGTGTTAAGCCATTAGTCCTCATATATCAGGTATGTCCCTTTAATACACAGTCTTTACTATTGTGTATGTGTTAAACCATTAGTCCTCATATATCAGGTATGTCCCTTTAATACACAGTCTTTACTATTGTGTATGTGTTAAGCCATTAGTCCTCATATATCAGGTATGTCCCTTTAATACACAGTCTTTACTATTGTGTATGTGTTAAGCCATTAGTCCTCATATATCAGGTATGTCCCTTTAATACACAGTCTTTACTATTGTGTATGTGTTAAGCCATTAGTCCTCATATATCAGGTATGTCCCTTTAATACACAGTCTTTACTATTGTGTATGTGTTAAACCATTAGTCCTCATATATCAGGTATGTCCCTTTAATACACAGTCTTTACTATTGTGTATGTGTTAAACCATTAGTCCTCATATATCAGGTATGTCCCTTTAATACACAGTCTTTACTATTGTGTATGTGTTAAGCCATTAGTCCTCATATATCAGGTATGTCCCTTTAATACACAGTCTTTACTATTGTGTATGTGTTAAGCCATTAGTCCTCATATATCAGGTATGTCCCTTTAATACACTCAAATGACACTTTTGTGTGTTGTATATCTAGTGTCCTCAGAAATCACTTTAGTCCTTATAATAACGTTTTGTGTCATAGGTGGGGCTTGTGTATCAAATTATAAATTGTCCTCATAATTGTGTATATTTTCAGGTTGTTACATTATAGATTGTGTTTTGTGTAAACAAACTTTAAAGTGAAATCTGTGTTGTATGGGTCAAAATAGATTTTTTGATCTTCACCACATCTCTGTACAGCAAGTGGAAAGGGGTGTCCCCCTAATACACCAACACACCTGTTTGGGCTGCAGTGTCCTGGTAATTCACAAAAACCAGTATGTGTGTGTGTGTGTGTGTGTGTGTGTGTGTGTGTGTGTCACATTGATTAGTAACATCATCTAATATTTCTGGAAATTCCCTATACTTTGTTTCTATGTTAACATGTTTTTGGGTAATCCTTACTGATAATGACATTTATTATTAAAAACTACAAATGTAACATTTGCAGCTATGAATTATATGAAATTCTTTGAATTTTATTCCATTCTTTGACTTCCTTAAATTCAAATTCGGCTTACAATTCCGCATTTATTTGTCGGTTCAACTAAAAGTCAAATCGAAATGTACGTAGGAATTTAATTGGAAATTAAAAGACATTCTCTGAACGGCATACAACCCTGGGCCACACTGAAGGACAGGAGGAGAGAAAGCTGGTGAACAGCACAGTACAGAAAGAGAGAGACATCACACAGATCAAAGCCTTTCTGGGCTTTTGCGAGCTCCTGATTGCAAACAGCAGGAGACCTGTGGTGCAGACAGCTAAAAAGCAAGCAGGAAATTTGACTTTGGTGTCAGTTTGGAGGGATAGGGCTCCAGGGCCTCGCGAGTCCGACTGAAGCTTACATTAACCAGCAAATAACCGACTCTGAGAGACAGTGTTACCTTGAGATCACAAGCATCATCACCGGAGTGCTCTCAGAAGGATACTATTTGACTAATTAATCTCTCTTTTTTTCATGCAAATAAATCTAAAGTTGACCGAACTAAAGGTGCAGAGGCCACCAGCGAGTGTGGGCTCATTTGAGTACAGCAACACATAACCCGAATTACCTTCTGAACCATGTTAAACAAAGGGAATACATTTATAAAATACCTCCTTTTGTACTCAAAGGTTGATTTATTTTATTTTTTTAACAAAGTCTGGCTTTAATACGTGTCCTATATATATAACATTTCATCCCGACTCCCATAAGGCACCCAGGAATGATTAAAAGTTACCTGCAATTTCTGATTACCGGTGGGTGCCCTGACTTGTGCCGCAGAATATACGTGCCCTTTTACTTAGTGGCTGTTTAATTAAAAATCCAGTCAAATGAGATTTCTGCGCAATAACAGATGATAATAGGTCACTAGACAGATAGTTGCAGTTGTCCTCCCTCATTAAAACTCTCTGGGCACCATTTATCTAATGAAAGACTCAATCTATTCATCTCTGTAGGGAAGAAAGGGACGGAATTAGTGCCACGCAAGCATGCACCAAGCCGGCGTCTGCGAAGGCTAACCTGACCACTATTAAACACAATGGTGTTTTTGCGAGATGAGACATTTTCTCATTGCGCACTGGAGATCGATGCGATTTCTCTTCGGCCATTGATTTGACTCGAATGCATTGTTTGGCTAAATGGCACTTAGCCGTAACACAATCTAAACCGGGCTAATTGTTACAATTGATGTAATTGTCCAAGTGGCAATGGGGAAATGGTTAAATGTCACCGGAGAGCTGGAAGAGATTCTGGGTATTGGTTTAAAGAGACTTGCATGAAGGCCACAATTAGCATGTTTTAAGTTCAAGTTCAACTTGAGGCTAAAAATACAGAAGGTTTTGTTAATTTTCCGCCTCCTTTGTTTATTGAAACAAGACTAAGCATTTCAACCAAAGAAGCTCTCTCTGATAACGCAAAAAGCAGTGCCTCCTTCAAAAAAGGTAGACAGATAGATCAATAGATAATTGGATGAGGAAATAAAATAAAACAAATATTGCAAAACTCACATAGTCCAACAGCAAAGCCAGCAGATAGTTTTCATCTCACTGCGGTCCTATAGTGTAACACAGAAAGACAGGGATGAAATACAAGTGAAATGTCACATTAAAATGTCACATAAGAGGAAGTGTCCACCTACTGTATCATGTTCTCTTCATCACTATGATTGGGTAATTATGCTGTAAATGCAATAAAACATGTTCACAACAAATCTGAATAGGTCAAACTGACAAACATGGGCATCACTGTCAGTCACGCCCAAACTGACAAGAAATTTTAATTCCTCGGAAATTATAACTCTGTTTCATGTCAAGAATGAACTCCCCAATTTTCCCTGACATCGGTTTAAAAAAAAAAATTCAGCCACCGCCAGCATTTTTGATAATTTTTCACAAAATTTTCATGGCCCTCAGAATATTTATTTGTATAAATATCTGAACATGAAATATATCAAAAGAAAGAACAAAGCCTCTGCTTTTAAACAACCAAAACTAAAAAAAAAAAAAAAAAAAATAGCCTGCATTTATTTGATCAAAAAGTTTTAAATTTTTTTTTACATTTTTATTCTGTATTTTTTATCCAATAAATGCAGGATTGATGAGCAGAAGAAACTTCTTTCAAAAACATTTAAAATAGTAATATATATATATATATATATATATATATATATATATATATACACACATAACAAGACAAAATGCTTTTTACTGTTTTTGAAGAAATAATTCGACACAAATCAAAAACATAATCGGGATGACATTTTCATGTGACTTAGTTTAAATAAATATTTTGCTTATATAATCATACACAACTATTATTGCCTTCTCATTGAAGACAACCACATGCCTGATGCATTGATTTCAACCAAACTCTTTCAAAGTTGTAAATGCTTTTGAAACAGCGTTTGTTTAATCTTTTCACCATAATTTGATTCAATTATTCATTTCATGAATGTTTGAAAGGAACAATTTTTTTTGGAAAGAATATTCAAGGCTTTTTCACAGTACCTCTTAAAGCAAGTTCTCTAAACAAGAGCGGTTTGTCAGTAGTACTTGTGAAAAACGAACAGCCCTTGACTTACAGTATATCTCCACAGCCTGAACTTTAGTTCTATTTATCCAGTTAAAAAGTCTCTTAATTGCTTTAGGTTTCTTTTAAACTCACTACAGAACTCCATGACTACTAAAATTCCTATATAAATGTCTATAATTCAAAGCCTTCACCCTGATGCTCTCTCATTGATGCTTGCACTGCTGTTGCCAAGAGTTTCCTTGACAGATACAGTAATGGTGCTTTATGCAACCGGGCACAGGGGCTTGATGTATAAACGTTGTGTACGCACAAAATGGCCATAGAAATGCGCATATGTAACTCTTCCGGTTCTGTTCGTCCCGCTCTGAACAGGATACTCGAGACTGCAGCGTCTAGAGTCAGTAGCTAGCGTGTCTCTCGAGGCCAGGAGAGTGATTCATATCAAATAAAAAAAACTTGCCGTAAATATCTCTGTACCGCAGACACTCTTTAAGTGGTGTGTGATTTAGCAACACCAAATGGCCAAGCAATAAAGTGAACAGAATGATTAAAAACTCTGCTTTTCATTTAATGTCCCGATTTACTTTTTCTTTTTCGTTCTTCGCTTAGGGGTAAAAAGATGTTCGAAATACGTGAGCGGCGGTATACTGTTAGCAAACGTCTCGACGTTTAGATGAATAACATGTGCTGCGCGCTTTCCTCTCAATGACAAAATAATCACACAACAAAATGAGAAAACAGCAAGCTTTTTTTTTTTTTTTTTTAAGCATAAGAATCTGATTATAGCAACGTGGATATGTTTAAAGGAGCTCTGAAATCTGACACTAGTAACATTTGAGGGCCTCTGAGGGCCTTCCTCTTGGAATTATGTTCTGAATTACGGCCTGTATTGGAGAGACCCTCACGGATAAATCCCGCTCTACCACAGATTTTTTCTTGGGCCGTGCGGGACACCGAGGTGGCAGCATTGACTGCTGCCATTACCTGTTCCCACTCCACAGTTTTTCTATTATTTGAAATTCCAGCATGAGCACACCAAATAGAATCCTTTTTCATGCCTCTGTCTCAGTACCTCCATCTCGCAGTCGGAGAAGTGTCTTTTTTTCCCTTTGCGTTTTTGATCGTCTATTATTTTACCCAACAGAACAGATCTATTGAAAATGACTGGTCATTTAAAGGCACACTATGTAATTTTTCGCCACTAGGGGTTGCTTTTTCAAAACAAAGGCGTACCTTGATGACGCTTTGATTTTGCCAAATCATGGGGGGAGTTGTCTTCACCTCTGACCGGTAATGTATTAAAGATTTATTAATGTTACGAAAGCCATGGAGCGGAACGAGGCCGCTGGAGCGATTGATAATGAGAGACAAGCACGACAAACAGCTCGAGAGCAGTGGAGCTTCTTCTGGTCATGCGTATGTGGGGTAAGGCAGTGCTGTTTTATCATATTAGATACATTTGAGTGTGATGAAAGTTGTTATAACGCTACTCTGTCCGTTCGCTCGGCGGCTATATGAGACACTTGTTGCGGCTATATGAGACTAACTGTGTTGAGCTATATAACAATGATTCATTTTCTGTCGACGGAAGTATCCAAACAGTTGCTCACCTGTATAATAAAAAACATAATATATTAAAGCGTCTTTGGTGTTTCCATGGTTTCTACAAAAAATGTAAAATAAAAATCGAGGGTATGCGGGTATGATGTCATTGATAGGCGATGCATGACACGGTCCGTGTCCTGGTTAAAATTACTTATTTCTCTGGATTTAAACATTCTTAGAAACATTTGGGATAATGTAAGTACACAAATCAACAAAATATACATCATTGTTCTAGTGGTTTTTGGATATTTTTATCCAAAAATCTTACATTGTGCCTTTAATACGCAGTGAGATCATATAATAAACAGTCTTAAGTTCCATATATGGTTATTTTAGGGAGGAGACAGAGGCAAACTGAAAGCATATGCACCTGCACACAGCATTTCAATAATTGTGATTCATAAAGCCAACCTTAAGCAGTTTCTGGTGTCCATACGATTTTTTTTTATTTTTTTATCTGAAACCTTTGATGATCACCTCTTCATGATGAGGAACTGCAAGAGCATGGTCAAGGCAAACTTTAGAGGTGAGAGAATGTGAGAGAAAAGAATATGTGTGGGCCTGAGTCATTATTATATTCTTCATAAAATCTCAAGCATGGCTGTACTGAATTGTGGTCCATTCAGCATAAAATGAAGAAGTTCAACAAAACCAAAAATAAATTCAACAAATTTCCCCCGCCTGACCAAGAGATTCAGATTAACAACCCACGTTTATATTTGAACGAATAAAATATAAATGGCCCCATGAATGGAGCCTTCTCAGCATTTTTGGCAATACAACACAAAGCAAAACGTAATTGATTACAGAAAGCTCTTTTGCATTGATGGAAGATATCAGTGAAGCAATGAATCTATTGTCAAGAGTATACCTGCTCCTAATGCATCAAGGAGCTCCTTTGTCCCTCTAAATACTGTGGTTTCTCCAAGACCTCATTACCATAGTATAGTTGACTTGTGGGATCACTTTGGTCCCCTGACGCTGCTTTCATTCCAGCCAGACCTCACTGTATTTCACCCTCATTAATAAGAAATCTCATTACGCAGACTTTCATTTGATAGACCCTGCCATTGGTTTCCTGGAAGGTTTGGATATCATTACATCAAAGGCTGCTGCGCTATTAAGCTGTTCATTGATAAAGTCTCGTGGGATGTACATAATATAAATCAACAACATTATGTATACAATGAAATTGATGTTCATTTTCTCTCATATTGTGATTGGAAAGGCCTCAATAAAAGGCTAAACACTGCTTGATCACTAGAAAAATGCAAAATGACGAGAAAACCATGGCCAAGGCATAATGAGACAGCTCAGCAAATCCGCTATCCAAAGAATTACATTAATTTACGGATTGTTATTAACGTTCCTCAATACTAATGGAAACTATCTCTCTGCTAAACAAGGCTTTGCCTACAACAACAACAACAAACGCTACTTTTCTTGTGAAATCTCTAGACTCGTTATGCCATGTCTCCTGGTTTTAATTGTGTCAGGCAACCTTGGATATTTATTTGACTCATGGAGTCTTATGACAAACGGATTGAAGAAAGAAAGCTTGTCCTAATTGGCTATCAAAGTAAAGCTTCTATCTTTGCAGGCTCCGGGCCCTTTGTGTTATTAGCGCCATTGATTGAATAGGACTGACATTAAAACTAAGGAAAATTGAAAGGAAGATGCCAATGGATCATCACCGAAGCACACGTTTGTGGATGAGAAGAGAGGATATGATTAAGTTCTGTTGCAATGGCAATGTTTTATAATTATCTTGCTTTTGAAATTCACCATCTGGTGTGTGTTTGTTTCTGTCAAATATATGCAAACAGACAAACACATATACATTAGTTATGCTGTAAGAAATTTGCCTCTCACTTCTTCTGAGCATCCTATTGGTATATTCACACATTTATTTGTGCTTTTTAAAAGTGTACTATGACTGTTTTTCTACTTGGAAGACAATGAAAACTACAACCACTCAGAACAACATAAGACACTGCACAGCAATGCCATTGGCAAACACCCACAATACACTTGCATCATGGTGGCGACTTCTGCCCAAAACTTCTCAGGCTTTCTACAGAAAATGTGAACATTTACTTAAAATAAATAATAATAAACCGCTTCAATCATAGGACAATACAGCATTATCTGGAAACAAGTAACTTTAATAGAACACAGCTTGCTGTTATGTATTAACACACAGCATGGAGGCATACATCCCACTCTAATCCCATGGCACGCACACATTCCAGCATTATTGGGAAGCACTGAAGCGATTTACTGTACACACACACTCGCTGCTTTGTATTCTTGATGAATTCTGCATCATTGAGAACATGCAGCCTCCTCTCACAGTACCTGGATGTATTAGTGAGATGTGTCATTGTCTTATCAGAGTCTCATTCCTCCGTCACCTGCATCCCACATTGCTGTGGGAGCGTATGTTTGTCAGTCTCTCTCTCTCTCTCTCTCTCTCTAATAAAGAGCCAGTATCCTAAGTAACGAACTGTTATTTTTGTTCATTGTCATGACTGAATGAATACTCCATCAATCTCACTCTTTAAACAACAATAGCTAAAGAAAATACTTTCTTAGAAACAGAGAAAAGCAACTCAATTTCATGCCAAGAATTAACTCCCCAATATTCCCTGACAGCGGATTTTAAAAAAAGTTTTCAGCCACCGCCAGCATTTTTGATAATTTTTCACAAGATTTTCATGGCCCCCAGAATATTTTGTTGTATAAATACATCTGAACATGAAATATATCAAAAGAAAGAACAGAACCTCTGCTTTTAAACAACCAAAACATCAACAAAAAATAAATAAATAATAATAATAATATATATATATTTTTTTAAATCCGCTTTGCAAAGATTTACCAACAGTGTTTTAACTACCTGAACTTGTTTAATGTCTTACAGAAAGAGTGATTTGTTCGACAAATTGGTTTAGGCTATTGAGAATTTGGTTCAGAAAATGGGATTTAGTGTTTTAGCCATTCAGAAAAACTGTAATGCATTATTTTTTATCAACACTTGAATGTGGGTAAGTTTCATTTAAAAAAATTTAAGCAAAAAGCTAAGAAAAGTTTTTGTCAAAGACTACATCCAGATTGGATTCAGAATGATGATCAAAACATAGATGGAGTAGATCGAGTCCATCAACACCCCCAAAGCTTCACAGTCTTATAACCCGTCCTGGTTCGACATTTCATTTGGTAACGTTAGTTACGTTAACAGTTTTGATTTTTTTTTGCTGTTTAATGTTGATGATCGCGTTATTTTACATATGCATCTGCTTACATATGCTATCGCTTGTTTCTGCTTCTTCTTCACATCTTTTCATCTGAAGATTCTGTACATTTTCAGAAGATGTGTCATAGCGCCCCCTACCGTATAACTGTGAAAACACGGAAAGCCGGAAAATTCCGTCAATGGTGGGGAAGTGTTGTCTCACAAATGACGGACATTTCTGTCAATGGCGGGGTAAGAGTTAAAAGAGACCAGGGTCAAATGTAGCACTGAATTTCTTCAATAAAGAACAAGAGTAACGACACAAAATTCTGCGCACATCATGCAATATTTTCTGTCCTTTATGATTGTTTCTTGTAAGATTGTACGATTCGAACCTGGCGAGCCAGACTGTAACTAGTTACATAAATTGTATTTATATATAAATTGTATGGCGGAATTTAAAGATTGAATCTTTAAAATACATAAATTAACATTATTTCTTTAATTTCAAGATTAAATGGAAATAGCAAAAGAAGCATCGGTTTATTGATAGTCCATTGCAATGAATCCTTCAAATTAAGATCTATAACATGCATTCAGAAAATAGATGGGTTGAATTTTCATTTCATGTCGACGTTTATCTAGTTGAAGACTTAAGATAATCTTATTTAGCTTAAGATAATTCTCACTATTAACTATGTGCTTATTAGCATGCATATTACTAGGATATTGGCTATTTATTAGTACTTATAAAGCACATATTAATGCCTTATTCTGCATGACCATATTCTACATCCCTTAATCCTAAACTTAACAACTACCTTACTAACTATCAAGAAGCAGTAATTAGGAGTTTAGGAGTCTTAGTAGTTAGTTAATAGTGAGAATTGGACCCTAAACTAAAGTGTGACCCACATTTCTATAAAAAGAAAAAAAGAAAAAAATACAATAGTCTCTGGTCTCCCCTACAGAACAAACCTTTGCGTTCCCTGAGAAAAATCAAACAGTTTGATGAGAGCGAGAGTGAGCTCTAGTCACTGCATGGATAAATGAGTAAATATGTAATTAGAGAACCCTCGTTAGCGCCTCATTAGGACCCCCTCTGAGAAGGTTTAATTAGCTCAATTAGCAGTGAGGGCTCAGACCTACACTCTTCTATGTAATGCCCACAATGGTCATACCTCCAGGGACCCCCTCTAACTCCACAAACTGTCCCAAAACTCCCTGACAGCATAGCAATGGAGCCCAAGGCTCCAGGGACACATCTCATTGCTTTGCCTCCCATGCAAACAGATGGCTTTCATAAAATGAAAAGATTGCCCCCCCATTAGCTTTCCCTCTTGATGTGCACATGCTAAGATGCTTCACAAAATATGTAGTACAGTCACAGATGTGCTTTGCAAAAGGTAAAAAGCTCAAGATTTGCATTTCCTGAAGGAATTACCAGTGCTTTGCGAGGCACCAAAAGAATTATAGGTTGTAGACTTTGGTTTCTACATAAATGAAATGCCATGTTAGTGACTTTGCTGTTGTCATGACAAACAACACTCATTTTTGCTTTGAAAATATGGTAGTGGAATAGGGAAAAAATTACAAGTTGTCGAGGCGCATTTTTTAAAAGTTGAACTTCTTTTAACCTGAGCACCGCTTTTTAAGAATGCGGTGTCGTGCACGAGACTCTGCGGTCAAAAGCATGCTTACTTAGAAAAATAATGGAAAAGTGGAAAGACATGTCTCAACCGGCCCTTAAGTGTCAGGACTCCATCCAGTCCCTCAGCGCCAGACTCCTCAGCTCCTCCCACTCGTTCCTTTTCCCTGGAATATTAACCATCTGCACCTGCTGTCACCAACAAGAACTGTCATTTGCACCACTCTCACACTCACACCGTTGTCTGATCTCGTCGCTCATACCTACAATGACTCACCTCACTACCTGCCTCGTCTGTCCTCCTCGTCCTCTTCATCTGTCCCGAAGACTCGGGATCCTCATCTGTCCTGGAGACCTGCTAGATGGACACAAAGACTGATTATCAAGTTACGTTTCCTGTGTGGATTCTTTACGTTGCCTTACGTTCCTGAGTTGGTCCACCTTTACACCTGTGACGTTACATGACATCACCTCTCTGATACATTCTATGAAATCATCATTTTGTCCTATGGATGTTGTCCCTAATGTGCTATTTGTACATGTTTTTGACTCCATTGGCCCCTGTATTGTTGAGATGCTTAATTCTTCACTCTTAAATGGTGTCGTTCCTGTTTTTTTTAAACATGCTGTTGTTAAGCCTGTACTTAAAAAAACTAATCTGGATCCGCTACAACCGAAAAACTATAGACCAATTTCGAAGCTTCCTTTCATGTAAAAAATTCTAGAAAAAGTTGTAGCAGAAAAACTCACCCTTTTTCTAGAGAAACACGAGTTATTTGACAAATTCCAGTCTGGTTTTCGCAAAAAACAGGTTTCAAGGTTTCAAGCGATATTATGATGTCAGCTGACTCTAAAAAATATACAGTGCTGGTCTTATTGGACCTCTCATCAGCTTTTGACACAATTGATCATAATATTATGATTAATAGACTTCGTGATCTGGTTGGTATGTCGGGATCAGTTTTAAAATGGTTTTCATCCTACCTGTCTGGTAGAAGTTTTAGTGTTAATGTGAATCAGATCATGTCTGAAACTGCAGAGTTGTCGTGTGGGGTACCTCAGGGTTCTGTCTTGGGTCCTATCTTGTTCCTCTTGTATATATTTCCTCTCGGTCAGGTTATTAGTCAGTTTAGCGACATATCTTACCACCTGTATGCGGATGATATCCAACTGTATTGCTCCTTTAAGGAAACTGAGTTGTTTAAATTGTCTTCTTTAATTAACTGTCTGACTAGTATTAAACAGTGGTTATGTGAGAACTTTTTGCTTCTGAATTCTGACAAAACAGAAACACTAATCATCGCCCCTGAAAGTAAAATCCCAAAGATAATACAATATATTGGTGACTTAGGCCCGTATGTCCAACCGAGCCTCAGGAGCTTAGGTGTTGTCTTCGAGTCAGCTATGTCCTTGGAGCTTCATTCTAAACAATTAGTTAGAAACTGCTTTTTTCAACTAAGGAATATTTCCAAATTAAGATCATTTGTGACTAAAGGTGATGATTATTCATGCGTTCATCTCCTCCCGTTTAGACTACTGTAACAGTCTTTTTACGTGTTTGAGTAAAAAGGAGCTTCATCGTCTCCAGGCTGTTCAGAACTCTGCTCCAAGGCTTTTAACCTACGTTAAGAAAAGAGAACACATCACACCTGTTTTAGCATCACTTCACTGGTTACCAGTCCAGTATAGAATTCATTTTAAAATCCTGGTTCTTACCTTTAGAGCCTTGCATGGCCAAGTCCCTACCTACATCACTGACCTGATACAGCTTCACACTCCTACCCGGAGTCTCAGGTCTTTAGACCAGATGCTATTAGTTGTTCCCCGCACTCATTTTAAAACTAGAGGGGACCAGTCATTCCAGGCAGTCGCTCCCAGGCTGTGGAATGCTTTGCCTCTTGTTGCGCAAACTCAGTTGATTCTTTTAAAAAACAACTGAAGACTTTGCTCTTCAAGCAGGCTTTTGGTTAATCGAGGGGTTTTTATGGTTGTTTGTTGTGTTTGCTGTTTGCATCTTGTGGAATGTATTTAAATTGTTCTTGTATTACATTTTACTGTGAAGCACTTTGTGATGTCTATCTGTGAAAAGTGCTATATAAATAAATTTTACTTACTTACTTATCCTCTGAAGTTCCTTCATTAAAAGTCTTGTTGATTCCATCCTTGTGTTTGCCTTCTTCAATTGTGACATTGAGGTGATCAATATTACAGAAGCTTATTATGGAATAAAAATCTTTTTTTAAAGACTTTTTCAGTTTTTCAATTCTATGATTCAATTCTATGGGGGGAAAAAATTAAGAATTGCAAGACAAACTCGCATATGCGAGTCAAAATGTCAGAATTATAAAGACAAAAATTTGCAATTACCTTTTTAATTTTCTTATTTCGTAGCAAAAACAAACAAACAGAATAGCGAGATTTAAGTATAAAGGATCAAACCATTTTTAAATGTAGAAACATTTGTTTTAAATAGATTCTTCTTATAAAAATGTGTATATATACAAAAAAGCTAAAAAAAAAAGTGTTCAGTAATATTGATCAATATTATTGGGAGAGTTGTGTTCAAAATAATAGCAGTCCAACATCACTAACCAGATCAATCACTGTTTTTGGTAGAAATTATATTTCTACATAGCAAATAATTTACTAGTAGGTGTAGTAGAGTAATAGAAAAACAACAGACCCAACAGTGATGACATTTATGCTGCTAATTCTGTATAATTGAATCATTAATTGAAAGGGGTGTGTTCAAAATAATAGCAGTGTGGAGTTCATTTAGTGAGGTTAATCATTCTGTGAAAAAACTAGTGTCAATAAGTGGCCCTTATTTAAGGACAAAGGTGGTAAGCACATGGTGGTTATAGTGCATTTCTCTCTGAAGATCTGAATAAAATGGGCCGTTCCAAACATTGTTCAGAAGAACAGCGTACTTTGATTAAAAAGTTGATTGGAGAGGGGGAAACACCCTGTGGGGTGACATCAAAAATGCTGTTTTTGAGGCAAAACCAAGAAATGCAGAGGAACTGTGGTCTGTAGTGCGATCATCCTGGGCTGGAATACCTGTTCACAGGTGCCAGAAGTTGGTCGACTCCATGCAACACAGATGTGAAGCAGTTCTCAGAAACCGTGGTTATACAACTAAATATTAGTTCAGTGATTCACAAGAAAGCTAAATCTTCAAGCATTTTTCAGTTTATACAGTAAATGTTTGACTTTGTAAAGAAAAATGCAGACACTGCTATTTTTTGAACAGCCTAATATTCCCTTTTCTTCACTTTCTAATAAGTAATAACAAATTTGATTAATTTTTCTTCATGTTTTGATCTTGAATAGAATGTGCAGTGTTCCCAATGCATTTTTGTGTATTGAAATAAAAGTTATTATTAGGATTTTGAGCTTTACTCACTTTTTTAAACACAATGCTATTATGAACACAACTGTATATATATATATATATATATATATATATATATATATATATATATACAAACAGTACCGGTCAAAAATTTGGAAACATTACTATTTATAATTATTTAACAATTTACAATTATGCTCATCAAGCCTGCATTTATTTGATCAAAATAAAAAATAATACAAAAAATTTATTCCTGTGATGTCGAAGCTGAATTTTCAGCATCATTACTCCAATCTTCAGTGTCACATGATCCTTCAGAAATCATTCTAATATGATGATTTGCTTTTATTTTCAATGTTGAAAACAGTTGTGCTGCTTAATATTTTTTTGGAACCTGTGATACATTTTTCAGGATTCATTGATGAATAAAAAGTTTTAAAAAAAACAGCATTTATTCAAAATATTAATATTTTCTGATAATATAACTCTTTACTATCACTGTTTTATCAATTTAACACGTCTTTGTTGAATTAAAGCATTAGTTACAAATGATTTCTATTTTAGATAAATGCTGTTCTTTTTTTTTACTTTTTACAGAATCATTTCTGAAGGATCATGTGACACTGAAGACTGGAGTAATGGCTGATGAAAATTCAGATTTGCATCACAGAAATAAATTATATTTTAAAGTATATTAAAACAGAAAACCATTTTTTAAATTGTAATAATATTTCACAATATTACTGTTTTTTTCTGTATTTTTGATCAAATAAATGCAGGCTTGATAAGCATAAGAGACTTCTTTCAAAAACATTAAAAATAGAAATGCTTCCAAACTTTTGACCGATGTATATATCAGAAGACATCAGAATAAAAATAAAAGAACAAAAAAGAGCTGCTAGAAGTGCACAAATACTAAGAACTGACCAATCAAATCAGTATGCAAATAGGTGCAAGAAGAAAGACCAATCACAATTGCAATCACAAATGCAAATCATAATGACATCAAGGCCCTGTTCTTAATCACATGCTTGATGTGGATTTGCGGTCTCATGGCCTTTTCATTCGCATACAACCATGAACTTCACAGAAACTGCAGGGTGTCCTATTTGACATTTTAGGTTTGAGAAGAGTGCTCACGTGTCCTTATCGAACAGTCCATGAAGCAAAGCGTCGACTCAGAGGAAGACCTCTAGGTATCAGTGTTCAATTTGGGACAGGGCCAAAGTGAAAGGGAAATGTTCAATTTTAATAAGTTTCTATTTAAAAAAAAAAAAAAAAATATATATATAGATAGTTCACCTAAGGGTGAAATTATCTGCAAAACAAAGTGTGAATTGAGTATGTAGAGCTGAATTAATTAAATTAGAATTAAAAAAAATATGTGTTTGAGGAATTTCAACACACAACCTTGCAAGCACTTAACAGAATCCAAAAGGAATGAAACACACAGAACTGTCACAGAAAAGAAAGTCTTAGTTCCTTTCAGGCCATTTTTACTTAGTATGGATTTGAAAAGTGCAGCCATACCCTGAGGCTATAGAGGCCTCTTCTAGAATTACAGGATTACATTCGGACAAGGTCATGTCGACAACCATTGTTTTGAGTCCATGTAAAGGTCTTAAACACAAGACTGACAGGAAACTGTCACAAAACTGGATTTACTGAAGGAAATGTTAGTGGTGCTTTTCTATGAATGCTAGTATTTCTAGTTATTTACTGGCCCAAAAGTTCACCCTCCAAGTGTCTATGGTAAAATGGCCATTACAAATGTTCCCTCCTTGTAAATGTGATTTTCCCCCCCATTTACCTTGAAAAGTAATTTGCCTCTCCACAACAAACTAACACATTTTGAAGTATAATTCATAGTTACGCTCCATACTTTGGGTAAGGATAAAAAAATAAGTCTGTTTAGACCATAAAATTCCTGCACCAAAACACACAGTAGATGAAGAACATGCATTCAAGGGTCCTAAAAAGATGACATCACGTTTGACGGAGAGAGCACCTTTATCAGATTCTCCCTAATTGGAAGTTTAATTAAAAGTTCTTTAGAACGTGTTTTACCACTGGCTGGGGGAAATTGCATCAAAAAGCCTACAATGGGGACACAACCTGCCCGCGCTTCTCCAGTCAGCAGTTCTCTTTGTGAGAGGAAACACTCGCCCTATCTGAGCTCTCCGGCTTTACAGCTGTTTCATTATGGACCACAGATATCCAATTACACCAAAACGGCAAGGGCTGCTTTGGGACACGACACGCAGATCTGATTTTGATGGGAGAGGCAGATTGTACACTATCTCTCGTGTAAATCCATTAGTGTGGTATGGAAACACGTAAGATGCTGCCTCTAAAAGCACTATGAACATTTGCATGTCTGTCCACAAAAGGAAGTTGTGACCTCCTGCTGGAAGGCCCGTGTTGCGTGCCTGAATTGTAGCCTATATTCACTTTAAATCACTATTGCAAAATGAAACCCAAAAGGTTAATCAGGTCTTGTGAATTTCAGAGCTTTTAATAGCAATAATATGTACATGTCATGCTCATTATAACAACTATTCACTAAATAAACAAACGTGTGCCTATGTTGATTTGACTTGAAATTATTTTATAGTCTTACCTGCATGTTGTTTCAAAGCCTCTGCTCGAATAAAAATTGGCTTTGGCGAGTATATGAAACAGTGTCACCGGTAACATTTTTATGAATTCAATGCATGAACTTGAACAAAGCTCGGGACAAGAAGACGCAAAAGGGAGCTCATTTCGTTACTCGTTACACATCCATAGCGCGCGCCCAGAAAACTGAGCTCTCTTTCATGTCTCCTTGCAATTGAGTGAATAAATTCACAGTATCCTAGTAAACATAGTCGCTTATGTCTTAAGTGAACGTTAACAATTGAGATTGAAAAAGTAACAGAGGAAGCACATGTACAGTTTCGATCCATTCATTCGCTCTTTAAGAGACAGCAGCCTAAAATTCCTGCTATCAATCAAATAACAAAGAAAAAATATATTTTCAGTTGTATCTTTGCTAAATTGTATTTATTTGTGCTTTTGCTTGTAATTATTATTATTATTATTTTTTTTTTTTACTGACTGTTGGTTTTAGGCCCTGCCTAAAAGCCTTTGAAGGACGACATTTGACTGTCTTGTCTTGTGTACTTTACAGCAGTGTTTTTTTTATATTCTTTGTCTATAAAATAAGCTTCTTACAGACTCCCAAAAAGAAATCATAAAGTGATACGTGAAACACTTAATACTTGAATTCTTGCCCAAAAATCTTTACAAAAATATGTAGATAATGAAAACTTCTTTGAAATGTTTTTGAAAGGCTCTCCTACAAGGAGGAAAAGGTTCTTTGTGGCATTTCTTTTCTAGAGATGTGAAAGAACAGATTAAATGTGCATGTGTGTATGAGCAAGCAAGCCGATCGTCAATGCCTGCCCATCTGGATGACAGAGGGACAGCTGCCCAGTTTCCACAAAGCATTGGATCATTTGTTCATCAATTGGCTGAGGTAGGTTGGCAATCTGTCCCGTGTACAAGCTACCTTTGATACAGAGAAAAGAGCTTTGTGGTCCTCTAGTGCTTCTTTTCGCCTTAACAGCCAACAGCGACAAGCTCCAAGGTTTTGAATCAATGGAAATTGGGTGGACCACACCAAACACATGAGGACGCTGCCTCGAGGTGAATAGTGAGGGGAATTTCAGTTTATAAAATGAGACTCTTTAGCATTAGATCTAAGACAAATCAACCAAGACCGCTAAGTTACAGTTACATCATGCAGGAGAAAATAAAGATCCCGTACAGAAACCTATGAGCTGTCTTGCTGTCTACTGCGTACAAAGGAAGCATCTTAACTGAGGGGAACCTTACTAACCCCTGGTTTAGAATTATACTTGCAATGCTCTACACAGGCAGCAACTTTAAAATTCAGAACTGAAGAACTGGTTTTGTTTCCATTCACAACTTGGAATTTGAACAAATTGAATCTATCTGCAAGGCCTATAAATCGACATATTTCAAAGCTTTTGACATTTTTTAAACTAATTTACTCTTTAAATGCTCTGCAGGCAGCAACTTATATAAAAATTAAAGGATTGTTTTAGTCTCAGTTCACAAGTTGGATTGTGAGTCAAATTGAATATGTCTGTAAGGCCAATAAATCTTCAAATTTCAAAGCATTGCAAACTTTTTTATTATTAAAAAAAACGGATTTACACTTGCAACGCTCTACACAGGCAGCAACGTGAAAATTCAGAATTGAGGAATTGGCTCTGTTTCAATTTACAAGTTGCAAATCAAATCGAATCTGTCCTTAATCTTCAAATTGTATAGCTTTTTAAACCTTTTTCAAAACCTTCAAAAAATACTTTGTCTAAGCCATCATTCGAAGTTAAGGCCCCAAAATACTTCAAATGAAATCAAAGAACGAACTGGTCTGACGTAATTTCAAACAAAATCAGGCCAAAACAAAGTTCATTTGGAGTTCAAAACAGCTTGCCAAAGCGAACTTTCTGGAAAAGTTCTCTCTGGCTGGTAGAAACCTTCAAACTACCATTGGTCCATGGTGATTACGCAATAGGTAAGTGTGCTTTGGGGCTCCGCCCTCTTTGACGTGGAAATCTTCTCCTGCTCATTTCCTCTGTTGAGTTCGTCGAGGTCAGACGTCCCCGCGTGAAAACATAAACATTGGAGAGTCACTTTATAGTAGAAATTGCAGTGAAATTCTAATTGAAAGCAACATTGACACTCAAAGCAATCTATAGTATAAAGAGCTATATAAATAAACGTGACTTTACTGACTGGAGTGCCGAATTGATCGTGCAAACATCCACATCGCTACGATCAGATGATTTCTTAAAGGTTTACTTCTAACGGGTTTCGGGGGTGAGTAATTAATGACAGAAATGTCATTTTTGGGTGTACTATCCCTTTAACTGCTGTTTTCTCACTGCTATCATATTTGTTGTGAAAAGCACATAACACATATTCATCTAAGCGCTACTCTCAGCAGTGGGGGCGGCGTCGAGATGTTCGTTAACAATATATCGCTGCAAAGGTATTGCAAACTTCTTTTTTTACCCCTAGACGCAGAACAAAAATAACTTTTTTTGTTAGTATTTCTGAAACTTCGCTTTTTCCAGTTATGTGATTTCCTTAATGTTCAATTAATTGTAGTTGTACTTCTTTGCATTAAAATTCGAATTCCACTTCAAATTCAAAAGGCATTGCCAGTTCAGCTCTGATTGGCACACAACTTTGGTTAGCATGTCACATTTTTATTGATATTTTCTACTGAACTAATCACAATGAATTATGGGATTCCTATATCTACAAAAGGACAAATGCGATGCAGCCTTAGAAGTTTGACAAAATGAAGCCTGTCTGGATCATTTTATCTGAAACAGTCTTCACGTTGGAAACACCCTTAAAATGCTGTCTAGCAAGGCAGTTCACTAGTTTTGGAACAAAACTAAATCTAAACCAACCACTTGCAAAACACTCATATTAAGACACAAAACGCACAATCTACCACCTCAAAATGCTCTAATAAGGCATAACCCACAAAATTAAAAAACTTTCTCTCACACGTCTTTCCCTCATTGCTTTCACTGGAGCATGAAGTTTATCAGATGTTCACACTTAATCATCTTTATCACAGACATGGGAAGAAACCAGACTCACTTTCCTTTCATTAGTGACAGGAAATTTGATCAGTCCGATTAGCTTTCTTCATTATCTTCTTTATTTACCTCTCTCGTCTCGGCTGCTGACTGGCAGGTGGAGGGTGACGTGGGTAGCGACGGGGATGGGTGATGGGTGAAGTTTGAGCAGATGTCTTTTAAACCATCATAGCCGGAAATCAGAGAGTATTTCAGTGGGGGGAAAAAATCACAATAGAGATGTTCAGAAATAACGTCAGTTTGTAGGCCAACCCGGAAGGCTAATTCACCATGGGTTCCTGTGAGAATTCCCAAATTTTAGAAAAGCGGTTTTTAATTTAAGAGTAAAATAAGGTCTGTGGTTAATATTACTTGAAGAGACTTCACATTTTGTTCATAAATGACACAATGTCATACCTCAAACATGAATTCCAACTTCCAAAGTCTTCTGAAGCCATGCTTAACAGACTAAACATCAAATGTGTTCCAATGAAAATATCTATCCCCTCTGTATTAAACTATCCCTTTAATACAGAGTGTAAACAAGGCCAAAGTTAAACCGTACACTCTGTCACACATGATCCAAATCTGCCTGTGAAAATCCCTGCTAATTATATGAAAAAATACTAACCGTGCATTTATCTCCACATGGTCTCTGTCACGCCGTTTCGCTTCCTCTCTGCCGGTCACATTCTTTTCTGATGGACAGATAATGAAGAAGGTTCACCTACACTGACAGTAAGACTGTCCGTGATGTCTGTGTGTTTGAGTGTTCCTGGCCTGTGGTCTTGCCTTAGGCTAATCACCTTGATGTCATGGCCAAGCACATGCAATTACCTCTCCTAATACAGATACAAAAGTGCCCTACACTCCAATGGTCCACCAGAAAATGCATCATCCACTCTCAGACTGTGTGTAAAGATGATTTTGAGTACTTTGCAGTTATATTGACAGTACTTGACCTCTGAGGAAGTCAATTTTTTCAATTTTTTCACTGAATCCTCTCTGATTCATTTTAGTGAATCAGTCTATTCAGATAAGTTATATACTGTGCATATACAGTAGTCAACATTTGAAGTGGATCAAAAACTTTCATTAGGCCGTGTGTCCACCAAAGCATTTTTTCACGCGGCTGGCATATTTTTTCAATTGTTTTCAATGGGAGAGCCGTGTTTTTGAAACGCCATGAGCGTTTTACCCAAAGTTGAACATTCTTCAACTCTCGGCGACCCGTAAAAAATGCTGAACGCTCAGCGCTTCAGCGTGAAAAAGACGCTCAGCACCTCATTACGCTCATGGCATTTTAAAAAACGCGACGCTCCCATTGAAAACAATTGAAAAAATATGCCAGCCATGAGAAAAACGCTTTGGTGGACACACGGCCTTAAGGAATGTTCAACTTTGGGTAAAACGCAGCGCTCATCACTGTCACTTTTTACCCAACCGTCCAATCACAGTGGAGGAGGGGCGGGACAAATACCATACTGACCAACCGTCACATTTCTGCTTGTACAACGTCAACAGATGACAACAACAAGCATAATAAGAGAAAAAAATCTTTTAAAACAAGAGCCAGAGAAAATACTTTACATTGTATCGACATTTTAATATAGAATCAACACTAGTAACACTTTCGCAGATATTCCGTATCATAACAAGCAAAGTGTCTCAACTGAAAAAAACGCTCTCAAGCGCCCACAGCTAGGCGTTTTCAGCAGAGCGCCTAGCGTTCTCAGGACTGTGGACTCACAGCCTTAAAGTTATACATGAATTTTGAATAATACCCATTCTTGATTTTAGGACAATTTTGATAACCTTTTTTGATCCACTTCAAATGTTGACTACTATATATAAGGTGTTATAATCTGCCGTTTTAATGATTGCGCTTTTATCTATAAGCATAGGCTGTATAACCCATTATATTCTGACAAGAATCCAGTTGTAATTCAGGCTAACACACCCGCAAATCCGAACTTCTGTTGCTGACTCAGCACTGAATGTAATAGATGACTATTCAGACATGGAACCAGGAACAGAAGCCCAAGGGCATATAAGTAGCATGTCATGCTGAGAGGTAATAGTTATTCACCAATTAGCAGGAGCTAGAGCCGTGTTTCTGCAGCGCTTCATAAATTACGTCAGGACCATGCCAGGCTAACATCTATAAAGTAGAAAAAATTATTATTGGAGTGATGAAGGTCTTGTTGACATAACTACGGTCAGATAAGAGATTGTGATTGATTATACAGTATATATATAAATACCAAATGATTGATATTATAATCTTGTACATATGAAATATATATATGATATATATGCATAATGATTGATTTCAGCAGCAGAGAGGGATTCATCTTGACACCAGCTAACTGAGCTCCAGAAAGAAGGGTCTGCTACTCTTCATCATTTAATAAATAACTGCCAAGCCGCATAGATGTATCAATGCTGTTTCACTTTGGCTTTAAATACAGTAGGATGAAACACTATAGTATATTCAAAACAGTATGTCAAATGTGCCTGCATGCCGTCTTATTGATGGTGGATTTTTGAAGTGTTCAGGCCAAAATAAGGGTACGTTTACACGACATCGATATGCTTAAAAGTGAGAAGTTTTTCCTTTGAGTTTTCCGCGTACAGACGACACCATTGTCAAAACGATCCCTATTCAAAGACTAAAAACGTTGTATTCTGCTGCCAGGTCTTTAGATGGCGATGAAACACTATAGACTGAACACTTAATACGCACGTCTATGACGTCATCGTCTTCAGAGATTCACGTTTTTGTTGTTTACACAGAGACCGTTTTCAAAAACGTGCACTTTGAAACCCGTTTTCAAAAGTTTACGTTTTCATGCACCCAAAACGCTGTTGTCATGTAAATGAACGGCCAAAACGCATACAAAGTTTTACGTTTTTACGTTTCGTGTAAACAGCCGCTAAGTGGCACAGTGTGCTAATCTGCTATTAGAAATCTTGATAATGCCATACTGGCTTATATACTTAAAAGTACATACTTGACCATGCTAGCACAATATTCTTCATACTTGCAAGAGACTTAGCCTATATCAGTGTATATATGTCGAAAAGCATGTTAAAGTTCCATATGTGGGGAATTCAAGGTTTCCTTACCATGAAAATAGCCTACTGAGTAAAGTAAAAAAGGTTGAGGTTATTTCCAGGCAGTTTGTGGCCTTGTTGTGGAAGAAACTTTATATTTAAGTTTCAAGGAAACTCTTGAATGTAAATGCCAAAGCATACAAGAAGCAAATCCATGACAAATGGGCATATGTGAATGAAGGCAGTGGGGGAAATTATAATCAGCAGAAAGGCCATATATGAGCGCCAGTATCTGTAGGAGGCTAATTTGGCTAACATCAGCGTCTAAACGTCTCGTTGGCAGGGTTTCATTTCAGGTGAAGGGAGGTGAAGAGTCAAAAACACTTGCCAGAACAATCAGTGCAGTCTCCTTCAGTGTTTGTCTTGCAGAGCTTCACATCCCCTCTGGACTTCAGATACGAGGAGAGAGATACCTGTCAGCACGAAGCTCTCCTCCTCTGCCCATCTGTTTCCAGCCATCAAAGGCGGCGTCTTCAATAGCAACCCTTTACCTCATACCAGAGCACAGCGGGGGGAGGTTAGGTCAGGTACGACAAAACGGAAAAATGGGAGGGTTACTTTCAGGCGGCCTCACGCCTCCATAACCCTGATAATGCGAGGATGCATATGAGACATGTTTGAGCATTAGGCTAAAGGGTCTCGGGGGGAAGTGTCTGTCGATATGGTGGGGAGGGGGCTGTCAAATACGAGCTGTCAAATTTAAAGCTAATGGGACTGCAAATGTGTTTTCAATCCTAAGGGTTGTGGACAGTTTGTGTTTGCGCCTGTGTGCATAGCAATTGCTGTTTATGGTTAAAGGGAAAGTACATAAAAAATGAAAACTGTCATCGTTTACTTACCCTCATGTTGTTACAAACCTGCTTGGATGTAATGAAGTTTGTGATCTGCTGAAAGAAAAGAGGTATATGTTAGGGCTTCATGATTTGAGAAAAATAAATCTAATTAGGGTGCATATTACGGAGCCCTATAGTTAATTAGTTAGCAATTCGTTATCATGACTCGCTAATATATCAACACGTTTTACTCATTCGTTCCCTCGTTTTACTAAATCATCATGGCCACTTATATTTGGGTGAAATATACTAAATCATGGCCACAATAGTTTTCTCACGAGGGAACAAATTAGTTCAACGTGGCATCGATTTACTAAAACAAGGGAAATAAATGGTAAATTGTGGCCACGATTTACCAAAATGACTGAACAAATTCTTAATTCAGGGCCACAATATATACATTTCTTTCTGCATGTCATGTGGGGCTTTGTAATTCTGATAAAAATTGCGCTAGAAAAAATGTGGGGTTTGCCGTGCTTGTTTGTAGGGCTGGTAGGGCTTGTTTGTAGGGCTACATATATTACATTAAATAACAGTACAACCCACTGAAGACATGTATATCTATCCCTCACAGTCTCACTTTCATTCCCCTTAAAAATCAAAGATGGTGCTGCTGTGAATAAGGCATATTCTTTCGTTTTAACCGAGTAAAACTTTCAACTTTTATTTTGACGGAAAACTGCAGGGAGCTTTTGTTAATAAGAGTTTTTCATTGCATGTATGGGACGATGGTTTGCACGTTACAGGTTTGGAATGACATGGTGGTGAGTAAATCAATTTTATTTTTGGGTGAACTACAGTGACACTCAACTAAAAGTCACTTGTGGTCTCCAGATCGGTAAGTATTTTGTTTTGAAGAGCAAAAAAATTGGCAAGTAGGCAATAGATATAAATAAAGCCTAAGTATAAGTGCTGGCACAGATCCATAAAAATAAATAATAAAAAAAAGAAAGCTTGAGCAGCTTTTTAAGCTAAAAGTGAGCTATAAATAGACTCCATTCTTCAAAGAAAGAGCCATAATGAGTGATTGAGGAGCATAGCAAAAGAGAGGGAGTGTTGGTGGAGAGAGAAACGAGATAATGAACAGAAACAAGCCTCCAATATTTTCCACACAGATAAAGAACACAGCATAGGAGCAAAGTCAGTTTGTTTCTGAGGTCTCGCGCATTTAAACCAAGACTTACAGACTAGCAGAACTTGGTTCTGAACCTAAGCAGGTTTTGGTATAAGATTGTCATTTGTGTTTGCTTAGTGCGTGGGAATAGTTTTTTTTTTTTTTTTTTTACACATATTGCATACCATCATTGCTATGATTAATAGGTGCAACAAAACAAGATGTAACTGGTAAAGCACTATAGCAATAGCTAAATCAACGTCTATATTCTCATGGAATTCAAGCTATATTAATATACATTATGATAACGTGTATAATTCCTTTGAATAAAAAATGTCTGCCAAGTGGGTAAAATGTATTGTAGCCTACTATATATTCCAGATACTATCAACCATCTATGGATTCATAGTGTGCGTGGAGAGAAAGTTGACAGAAGCACTCATTAAACAGTAAATGGAGCAGAAAATACGCTTTCATTCACTCCCCGAAGACTTCCAAACAAACGCTATGTGTAATGACAGAACTTGCTAAAAGCCATAATGTGAAAAACCACAATGGAATTAAGCTGTTAATTATGAGCAGAAGACTACCTTTATGCAAACAAGATCTTTTACAAGACAAATGAAGCCTGGAATCCTTGATTTAAACTTCTAATGGACAAGACCAGTAAAATAGACGGCAATGGGCTTTTAAGACAATGATCATGCGTGTTATTTACCCTTTTGGGGTAACTGACTAAATTATTATTGGTGGTGTTGCATACCATCCTCAAAGATGGTGAAATTTCATTTTTCGACTATGCAAAAATAGCAGTTATATAAATTAATGTACAGTAGGCAATAAGCATAAAAATACAACACAGCACACGAAACAATTTGATATAATAGTACTCTTAAAAATAGTTGGCGATTATCAATACCATTTAAAATTTAATGAAATATACTTTTGCAGGCAGAGTAAGATTATTTTTAAGAGTTAAAAAATTACTTTCATTCAGCAAGGATACATTAAACTGATCAAAAGTGACAGTAAAGTGACAGAAAAAAATGCATCACAGTTTCCGAATGTGTGATGTGACACTGAAGACAAAGTAATAATGCTGAAAATTCAGCTTTGGCATCAAAGGAATAAATTACATTTTAAAATATAATAAACCAGTTAAATTGTAATAAAATTTCACAATTTTTCTTTCATCAAATAAATGCTGCATTGGTGAGCATAATAGTCTTTCAAAAATATTGAAAATAATCCAACTCCAAACTTTTAAACAGTAATGTATATGTTTATTTAAAAGTCTTTTCTTTTTGTTTCACTGACCTCACCACAATGCATTGTGGGATTGCCTCCTTATTCATTCTGCCAGGTATCTCAGCATAATTCTCAGCATAGGCAGCATAATTACATTACTTCTGAAACAGCCTTTGCATTGGGAGACCTATGAAGCCTTAAAATTATCCCTTTGTAGACACCTAGGTTTTGAAACAGAATATGGAAAATAGTCAAGTTAAACAGCTAATGGCTAGCTTATAGGTGTGCTGCTATTTACACTCAGTCACAACTTTTGGATAATTGATATGAACTTCATGACTGGCCTAATTTTTCAGTAAAGTGTTGAGTGTTGTGTTCTACCCTCAAATGATGCCAAAAATCACAGTAAATGGCGAGGCAACAGAGTATGCGTGTATTATCATGCATATGACGCATTCTTGCTGCTTCCTCTGGTGAGCTCAGCAATGGTGTGAAGAGCGGGCTAATTACTCCAGGCCAGAAGACTGGCAGCGACCCACGCTCTGATATCTGCTCCTTTTAACACACCCAACTGGCGAGTCGCAGGCCAGCTGGGGATTTAGGCGCTAAAGAATCACGTTGACCATTTCTGCCAGTTGCGTCCTGTATTTTTTTTTATATTCCCTTGTAACCAAGACAATGGCTCATCAAGGCAAGTGAGACTCTGCATTGTGCAAATGAATTGGCTTGGACGCTGCCTCCACCTGCTCCTCAATGTGTTTGTGAAGCGCCACTATTGTGGACGAAAAGACGACGGGCATTTTAATCCAATTCTGCTGGAATTGTTTTTAGTCTGAGGATAGAGGTCCTTTTATTCATCATTTCGTTTTAGTTTTTCGTCTCAGAGAGATGACATACTGACCCAAATTTGAATGATAGTGGCAAGAGGCAATAGGAAAGTTTCTGACCTTAGCCCTCATTGTGTGTGAATATGACAGACACTTTAAAAGCTTTAAAAGATGGAAAAGAAAGGTATGAGGGGGTTTAAAGTCAACTTGCCATGGTACAGTGACAACATAAAAATACTAATACTACAGTACTTCGATTATATACGATTGCCAATTTCATTAACAATGGTAATATCATGTTATTAGAGTCAATCCTAAAATGCACTGATTTTTTCATATCTCAATCATAGTCTTAAAAAACGTAAATGAAAAAAAAAAACGTATGAATATAAATAATAGTAAGTTATTCATTTATATTCTACAGTTCACAAATGCAGTTCTTTTGAACGTCCTTTACATCAAAAAATCCTGAAAAAAATTGACAATAAAAAAAACTAAAAACAAAGCAGCACAACTGTTTTCAATATTGATAATAATAAGAAATGTTTCTTGAGCAGTAAATCAGCATATTATAATTATTTCTGAAGGATCATGTGACACTGAAGACTGGAGTAATGATGCTGAAAATTCAGCTTTGACATCACAGGAATAAATTACATTTACAAGTATATCAAATTTTTTTTTAATTGTAATAATATTTCGCAATATCACAGTTTTTTTCTTTTTGATCAAATAAATACGATTTTTTCAAAAACATATACATATACAGTATATACATATTGAAATTGGGAACACTGGTTTTAAATAGTAATGAATTTATATATTTCACCCATGCTCAATATCACCTTTTATATCACTCTTAAGTCATTGGAAATTATCATTAAACACTACGCGGTTGTCTTCATTCACCTACAATAATCTGTTCAATTTGACAGTTTTTGACATCTAAGTGACAGGCATAAAATAATGCGTTTTTGCTAGGCCGTGTTTTTCCAACTGTTTTCAATGGGAGCGCTGCATTTTTAAAACACTAGCAGCGTAACATGGCGCTGGGTTGTCTATTTCACGCTGAGCGTTCTGCGTTTTTTTTACTGGTCGCCGAGAGTCAAAGAATGATCAACTTTGGGTATAGAAAGCGCTCATGACTGTTACTTTTTTACCCAGCCATCCAATCACAGTGGAGGGGCGGGACAAATACAACACAGACCCTCCGCCACATTCTGCTTGTACAACATTAACAGATGACAACAACAAGCATAATAACGGAATCTCAACTGTAAAAACGCTGCGCTGCCGAAGTGCTCCCAAGCGTCCACAGCTAGGCATTTTCAGCTGGCTTAAAATGCTTTGGTAGACACACAGCCTTAACAATTTGAGACGCGCATAATTGTATCGAACTGCAGAAAAGGCGGCTAAGTCTCGAGCGTGACACTAAAAACGCTGCGAGATGTGCTGCAATGGTCAAAGATGTCCATCTAGCGCATATTTACATACAGTAGCTTACTCTAAACATGGTAATTACATCATCTCCATAAGAACTTTATGATTGGCCCAAAGGAAACTTCTTACATCAGCTCTGTAATCTTTATTCTTTGTTCACACACAGCATCGTACTGGTAATTTACTGGTAATGTTACAACTTCTCACACCGGTAAATTACCAGAACCGATTTACTGTTTATTTTTTCACACATGGTCCAGTTCACACATTATCTCTTAACGGTAATTTACCAGTAAAGACTGTATGTGTCAAAGGGGCTAATTTCATACTGTTTTCTGTAATATTATCAAAAAAGACTATAATAAGAAGTTATAGATGCCAATCTCTCACTGAGCAATGGCACATTTAAGCTCTTCATTATGCATTCTGAGGTTGACCAGAACATATTCCTGAGACATAAAACACATTCATTTTAAAAGCTACATATTTAAACCTATTTTGCTTCATCTCTCTGTCATATATTCACATCTGGCTTTCCGGATAGTCCTGCACTCCTTGCTTTGTCAGCTTCAATGTTGCAGCACCCAGCAGCCAGCGGATCAGTGTTGCCAGGACACAGGAGGAAATGGAGAGGGGTAGAGAGCTATTCATAGCGCCCACACCAGGGAACCATCAGACAGAGGATGCCAGGAGCTGTGCTGAGATCAGCACGAAACCAGCCGACATGAATCCACAGCAGCTGTTTCACTGCACGGAGAACAGTTGCACCATCCATGGAGCAAGTCGGCTTATCTGAATCCATAGCTGGGCTTCAGTCTCGGTGGACTTGCCCTTTCTGATTTGCCAAAATCCTTTAAGGCTCAAAGAGACACTGCATAATCCCAGGTGTTGAGAGAATAACGGACATGTCGAGACGACCCTGTGGACCACAGCGGCACCCTACAGATTGAGAAAGCAGACAACCTGCTGCGAGCCCTACGGATGCCTCGGCCCGCCAAACTCCCCGGAGATCCCCGGTACTCTCAGCTATCAAAGTCATCTGTAAGAAATATCGAGGAGGCCGACAGTAACCGTATTGTTGCCAAGAATGTCACATCTCTTAGACCTAGATAAAAGAAGAAATGCAGGGTTTGTTCAAAGTTAGATAGAAACCCTTTTCCAGAGGGGCACAGCAAGTCAATGCATTCTCAGATGTTAAGCGTAGGAGTTTCTTTTTAACAAGCTGTGGTCCTGAGAAAATCAGAGTCGTTTAGGTTAAACACAACCCACTGGAACAAAGAACTGAGACGGAGCACAATTAGCAAATCAATAGCTATATAACACATGCGGTTCCAGCTCAGTCCACACGTCATTGTTAGGATTTATTTCTGAACTATGCTAATTATTAAAACTAAAGTGCTATTTTTTGAAAACCACTTCAGCAGAAAGTACAGCATTGATTTGTTTTCTTGCTTATCAAAAGGCAATAAAACAAAATTGCCTCCCCCCCCCCAAAAAAAAAAAAAAAAAGTAATAGGAGCTCAACTGAGAAGACACACCACACCAGGAATATAACCACGTCCACATGAGCGGTGTTGAGTTTACAAATATCTAGTTAATTTAATGCGTCAAATGGGACGTTTTTAATTGGAAAGTTCTCCAATCATGAAAAAAAGGCCAATGTAAGGCAATGTCAGACAACTAGGGATTCTGGTAAAAAAAAAAAGTTTTTTCAGGGAGTTCAGCTAAAAGTAGAGCAGCAAGTGCAGCTTTCTACATGATAAAACACCTTTAGAACTATGCAAATTAAGTTTCTTTCCACATTTGTTAATGAATTTTTGGGATATTGCATTAAAAAAAATTATAGGTGGAAAAAAATCATGCCAATCAAATGTGCTTAAAATTGCTTTTTTATAAACTTTTATTTTATTTTAATTTTTTTACAAACTACAATGCAAAAACATTTACAAGCAATGTGACAATTCACTGAGATGATTGGTTAATATTACCTCCAAGAACTGTCTCGGACACTGTAGCTCCTACACATCAATCTCTGCAAAGGTACATTATTTATATCACAAAAATTAATTGCATGTTATCTTATGTAGGCCTAACTATTAATTTGAGTTTAATCAACTTAAATCATTTACGGCAATCGGTTTCCTCATACCATTTGAGTAGCTATATAGTTGTTTAGACTTGATTAGATTTATTAAATTAACTCAAACCAGTTAGTTTACATTAATGAAATTAACTTGAAATATTCAAGTTACCTATACTCAAAATCATTGACTAAACCAACACTAAGTTATGAGTGAATATGACTCAATATAAGTTCACAATACTCATATGTATTTGTTTTTAAACTTAAATGGTTTGAAGCAATCAGTTTCCTCAATCAGTTTGAGTTGAGTTAAGTTATTGGGTTTTACAGTGTGATGACAGAGGCAATAGCAGTTGTTGTCTTCCTGACAAAGCTAACAAAGGTTTACTTTAGAAGCTGCCACATCAAAGTTAAGGAATATTCCTTAAGTGAACTGAAGAGTGAATAAAATGTATTTGTGTGGAAATCGCCTCGGTTACGACTGTAACCTCGGTTCCCTGAAGAGGGAACGAGCGTTGCGTCGAATTGACGCTATGGGGAACGCTTTGCGTGATGACGCTATGGGGAACGTCTATACCAACGCCACCATAGCTACAAATGTCTGTCCTGTGTGAAATCAATTGCGCAGCACTAGGAAGACAAAACCTGAGACCCTGGAGTAGAGTCTAGGTCTAAAGAGTAGAACCTGACGAAGGTGTGCGGTGAGGACCAGCCTGCCGCATCACAAACGTCCTGTAAAGATACTCCTGATATAAGGGCCTTAGAGGCCGCCATACTCCTAGTAGAGTGCGACCGGACAGCCCAAGGAGAAGGCTGCCCAGCCGCCTCATAAGCAAGTGAGATAGTCTCAACCACCCACTTGCTCATCCTTTGCTTAGACACTGGACCTCCCTTGTTAGGGGAGCAATTAATCACTTTTCCGCCACAGGGCAGCTCTGTGGACATATGCGTCTAACGCCCGAACAGGGCAAAGCAAATTATTCGCCTCCTGGTCCGATTTCGAAAGGGAGGAGGACCTCCAAGTGCCACGAGGGAAACGAGATACCAAAGGGTCTTTCCCCACAGACATTCCACCCAAAGGACTGTGGTAAGCACCTACGGCCGCCACATAAACCTTTAAAGTGGACGGGGTCAGACCTGCAGTGAACCGGTCCTGCAGGAACTCCAGAACTGTACCAATTGGGCAGTTGACTACACACTACACAAAGAAGTGAATACTCTCCACTTCCGGGGATAAAGTTTCCTCGTGGAGGGAGCTCTGGACTGTAGAATGGTCTCAACAACCTCAGTTGAGAGACCTGACTCTATGAGCTGGGCCCCCTCAGAGGCCAAGCCCACAGGTTCCACCGTTCTGGCGGGGGTGAAATATTGAGCCCCCTGCTTGGGACAGAAGGTCCCTCCTGACAGGAAGCTCCAGAGGATGCCCGTCGAGGAGGGACACAAGATCGGGAAACCATACTCTGCCCGGCCAGCGCTGGGCTAAAAGAAGCAGGCAAACCCGGTCCCTGCGAACTCTCTCCAGAACTCCCGGGAGCAGAGCCACTGGGGGAAAAGCGTACAGACGTAGCCTCGGCCACGTCTGTACAATAGCATCCAGTCCAGAGGAGCTGGATGCGTGAGGGAGACCAAAGTCCCTCCATATCAGCTCCACCACCTCGGGGTGGAGCCTCCATTCCCCGGGCCTCGGCCCCTGTCTCGACAGAGTGTCTGCTCCTATATTCTGAACCCCGGGGAGGTAGGCTGCCCTGAGTGACAGCAACTTCCCCTGGGACCACAAGAGGATACGGCGTGCCAGATCGGATAATGGGCGCGAGTGCAAACCCCATTGGTGGTTGATATAGGCGACTACCGACGTGTTGTCCGTATGTACTAACACATGGTGTCCCCTGAGACCTGTGATAAAGCTCCTCAGAGCCCGGAAGACAGCTAACATCTCTAGGCTATAGAATGCCAGGAACGATGATGGTCTTCCCACAGACCTTGAGATGAGCGACCCTCAGGATCGCTCCCCAACCCGTGAGGGAAGCATCCGTTGTTAGCAGTTTGCGACGACAAGGAGCTCCCAGCACTGGGCCCTGGGACAGGAACCAAGGTTTCTTCCACATAACCAAGGCACGTAGGCATCGCCGCGTGACCTTGATTGTGCGAAATGGGTTGCCCCTCGGGGAAAAACCCTCTGGTCCTGAGCCACCACTGCAGGGGTCTCATGTGCAGTAGTCCAAAAGGTATCACGTTGGAAGCTGCTGCCATGAGACCCAACAGTCTCTGGAACTGTTTGACAGTGAGTAGCTGGCCTAGCTTTACACTTTTCACAGCTGCAAGGATGGAATCTATGCGTGGCGGTGACAGGCGCGCCTGCATCGACACTGAATCCCAAACCACGCCTAAAAAAGTGGTCCTCTGAAATGGAGAAAGCACACTCTTCTCGGCGTTCAGCCGTAACCCCAACTCTTTCATATGGGCGAGAACAACATCTCGATGTTGAACCGCCATCTGATGCGACTGAGCTAAAATCAACCAATCGTCGATGTAGTTCATGATGCGAACACCCTGGAGGCGCAGAGGCGCCAGAGCTGCATCCATGCATTTGGTGAAAGTGCGGGGTGATAAAGCCAGGCCGAATGGAAGAACTCGATATTGGTATGCTTTTGCCCCCGAAAGCAAACCTCAGGAACTTCCAATGACACGGACGGATGGAAATATGCGTCCTTGAGGTCTATCGTGACAAACCAGTCCTCGGACTAATCTGTGGCACGATTGTCTCAATGTTAACATTTTGAACTTGAGCTGCATGACTGACTCATTCAGAACTCGAAGATCTAAAATGGGACGCAATCCACCGTCCTACTTTGGAACTATGAAGTACCGGCTGTAAAACCCGGTTTCCCTGTTGGAGGGAGGTACATATTCTATGGCCCCTTTCTCTAACAGAGTGTTTACTTCCTGTTCCATAACCAGAACCTGCTCGGGGCCCACCACTGTGGGCAGGACCCCCATAAACCGCGGTGGGCGTTACTAGAATTGTATCTAATACCCTTTTTCCACGGTCTGCAGGACCCAACGAGAAACATTTGACAGTAGCTTCCACGCTGTCAAAGATTCTACTAGAGGTACCAGTCTCTCGAGACTGGTTTCTGGATTTTGTTGCTGTTGAGTAGTCGGTTCGTCGCCCTGTAACAGCGCACCGGCAGGGAACGACCAAACAGACTGCTCTAGCACCCTCCTCAGAGGGGGCGGGCATCCCGAGGCCACTACGTTTCCGGGTGGACCTTGAGATATGTGCTCGCCGGAGACCGCTGCGCCCTGTAACACCGGAGGCGGCAGGGTTGGCAGAACGGTCCCCTGAGGGCACCGAAGAGAGACGGCACCGTATTTTTCTCCTGCTGTTGAGTAGTCGGTTCGTCGCCCTGTAACGGCGCACCGGCAGGGAACGACCAAACAGACTGCTCTAGCACCCTCCTCAGAGGGGGCGGGCATCCCGAGGCCACTACGTTTCCGGGTGGACCTTGAGATATGAGCTCGCCGGAGACCGCTGCGCCCTGTAACACCGGAGGCGGCAGGGTTGGCAGAACGGTCCCCTGAGGGCACCGAAGAGAGACGGGCACCGTGAAAAGAGGTGTTAACCGCTCTGCTTCGGGGGGACTACCCTCATTTGTCCTGAGCCCTCAGACATCAGGACTTTTTCCCAGCAGCCTTCTTGGCGGTAATAACGGTCCGCAGATCCGTTTTACCCCTCGAAGACTGCTGGGTTTGAGAGCGCCCTCCGTGTCCCCGAGATTTTTGTGGGGGAGCACGGGAGGAAACGCTCTGTTTCTGAGTGGCGCGGTGCTCAGCGCTCTTTTTAGAGGAGTGAGGCTGCTCCCGCTCAGCAGCCTCATAGAAAGAACGGCGGGGGAGAAGTTTCTGAAGTGCAGCTGCCTGTTTTGAAGCTTCTTGTGACTTCGCTACAGCACTATTAACTGCGTCTCCAAATAACCCTTGCGTGGATACTGGTGCATCTAAAAGAACATGTTTTTCTTTGTCCTTTATGTCACTTAAGTTGAGCCACAGATGCCTCTCAGTGGCCACCAGGGCTGCCATAGAGCGGCCGATGGATTTAGCCGTCTCCTTGGTGGCCCTGAGAGACAAATCTGTGGCTCTACGCAGTTCAGACACCGTATCAGCACTAATACCCCCGCCCTCCTCATAATCACCCAATAACTCAGCCTGGTAAGCCTGCATTATGGACATTGTATGTAAACACGCTGCAGCTTGACCGGCGGCGGCATAAGCTTTATGAACCAGGGAAGATGTAACTTTTACTGGCTTGGATGGAAGTGCAGGAGCCTTCAGAGAAGATGCCGTTGCTGGAGAGAGATAGCTCGCGAGCGTCTCTTCCACCTTCGGCATCTCCCCATAACCATGCTCTTTATAATTGTGAATGGATGAATAGTGTGATGTTTGTGCAGTATACACTCGATATGACACTGGTTTCCCCCACGATCTCGACACCTCAGTGTGGAGATCGGGGAAAAACGGAAGGCTTCTGCACTGAGGCTGTGCACGAGATGGCAGGAAACGTTCGTCGAGCTTGCTTTTCGAACGAGCGCCCTGCCTATCTTCTGGCCACTCAATAGATAATCGCTCGACAGCTCTAGTGATAACATCAAGCAATTCTTCAAACGCATGAGACTGAGGTGGCGAATCCTCAGACTCAGAGTCAATACTAACAACGTCCAACTCCTCAGAGCTGGACAATTGCAGTATTGGTGCCTCCATCGGGGGGGAAGAAACCGCAACGCGTGCTTCCACACCCTGATGAGAGGCACTGGATCTATCAGAAGGAGGCTGAGATAAGGCAGAGCCCGTCTCAACATCCACTGATAGATCCATTTGCGAACCCCAGGTCTGTGATTGCCGCCGTGCCTCGGCAGCGGCGGGACCAGAGCCCTGGGGAACGCGATCGGGATTGAACCGAGCCAAGCGGGATCGGAGCGTACGCAATGGAAGCGCGTCGCAATGCACACAGTCACCACCCTCGAGTGCTGACTGGGCATGCTCCTCACCCAAACAAACAACACAAAGAGTGTGAGTATCACCTCCCGTTAAATAACGCGGGCAGGGATGGACACACACTCTAAACTGCTGCTTGCTCGCCATACTGAATATATATATATATGATATAGACAGACAACACCAAATATACAGACAGATTTCACACAGAGCGCAACTGAAGACTCAGAAAGCTTTCGTTTTCTGTTTCGGGCCGGCTTTTATAGCTTCCTGGTACGTGACGTCACCCGCCTCTGACGTTCCGCCACACCATTGGACTGATTTTACATGTGCTTCAAGACGTCATCACGCAAAGCGTTCCCCATAGCGTCAATTCGACACAACGCGAGTTCCCTTGAAAGAGAACCACTTTTTGCCAGAAATGCTACAGATATTCATTTTTAAAAATCCATGATGTCACAACACTGACAAAAGCACTCCAGACAGACCATCACAAGGGCTGATGTCCAACAGCAAATAACACTGATTTCTGAGAAAGGCCTGGTAACTGCGGGCACAACACCCTTAAGAGTGTCATTGAGACTCTAGATGTTATTAAAAATTGACAGATAACAAGGTTGATGTGTTGTAGCAGTCTAGGCTCCTAGCCAAAAGACAGGTGTGAAGACAGGTGAAAAAAAAAATGTATGTACAACCAAACTTTATACTGTTTTAATAAATAATAATAATAATACATGTATAATTATTTTGATAATGATTATTATTTACAATATTATTGATTATTCTAAATAAAGTTAAGGGCATTTTCATTTTGTACAATTCACTACTTTGGTACCGTTTTGGGTCGCCAATACTAATAACAATAATTATAAAAATGTATCTTCTACTACTACATTTGGAAGACGATTTAATCTGAAGCAACTCCTAATAAATCCTGCAAAGCCTCTAAAGGGACATGATGATAGTAAAAAATATATATATATATATATATATATGGGAGGAAAAATTATATTTCAAAGCTTTTCCGTTCTCTTGCAAAACTTTTGCGTTCACTGGCAAAACTTTTATGTTCACTTGCAAAACATTCACAAGTTACAAGTTATACGAGGTGGGAGAAGAACCTTGATTTCAGTGCTTTCACGAGTTTCTCAATACTTTACAATAGAATGCAAAGGTTTTTGTGAGTGAACACAAGGTTTCTTGGGGGAACGCAATACTTTTGCAAGAGAACGTGAAAACATTCCCCATTTTCACAGACAAGATTTAAGCCTAGTCCCAGACTAAAATCAGTGTTTGAGCTTTGTTAACTGAAAGCAAGTTGCACTGTCATATCTTAAAATATCACTGCCATTGTTTTGTTTCAAGATGCACACCAGTTATTTTTTTATTTTTTTTAAGGCATGTTTTTAAAAGCTACTTAAATGTTCTAATTGAACTAAGGCATAATCCGGACTTAATCAAAGCCCTGTCTGTGAAACCAGGCCTTTGAACATTTATTTTTTCCTTATTCGTAATCTAATTTTCATCGCCATGTTCCCTTAGGGGCTCCATAGCATCTCACTAGTTGGAAACCCCTGTACTAAATAACTACATACTCCCTTGCAGTTTGTTTTAATGATTTCCCACAATGCAAAAACCTAGTTACACATTTATGTAATGGGGTTACGGATAGAGCAGTTCAGCCAGACAAAGAGGTATCGGGGAGCAAAGGAGAGCATTGTGCCAGCGAGCACCGTCTGTACAATAAATCTCTCCAAGCCTTTAAGTGTCTCTTACACTATGTCTCCCAGAACTCCTCCGTTTCTCGTAAGTTTACAGTACCTTAAACTCCACTAAAGGTGAAACTGCTCTTGAAATTGATGAATTGGCTTCCTATTGTCCTCCCTGATGGCTCACTTTTGTGGAGCCAGTTCTTTTGTCCTGGTCTATCAGCCGCTCTTTCTGAATGAGAGGCTCCGGCGCACCACAAAGTTTCCTAGCCGGAGCCGTTGACGGGCGGGTGTGGGCCATGCGTGAAGCTCTAATGGTTGGCCGTGGAGTGGTTTGGTCGGGCTGACAGGTCCCTGTGTCTCTGTGGACAGGTTCAGGATTGACACCTCATCCATCTCTGTCCCTGAGGGGGCTCTTGCTTCTCGCTTTAATGACAGGTGAGCGGTCTATATATTTGTGTGCGTATAGAAGCGTGTGGGTCCTCGTCTGTAGCGCCACAGGCTCTGTCAGAGCACAATTACCTCCCATGAGCCTCTCTGCTCAAGGTGACTGCAGAGCTCAGGGTTAATCTCAAGTGATGTTGTGGCTCTCTGCATGGTGTTTGTGTGAGATGATGTCTGGAACACAACATTAACACCATATTTGATCTCCTAATGCAAATATTCTCTTGATCTCCTAATACAAATATGCATAAATCCCCCAATAAACTCAGTTTCAACCTTCTTCCGTAAAACAAAGAACTGTATGAGGCTAAAATTGCAATCTATTAAATAAAGTATTGGAGCCATGTTTGATCCACTTATATTTCTGTATAACCTCGTGAAAGGTTCAATACAAGCTATATTTGTGACAATGTTTCTTACCATGAAAGAAACATTGACTTATTGAACATTTATCAGAATAGTTGACCCCAAAACGAAAAATTATCATGATTTACTGACCCTCATGCAATCCCAGATGTGTGACTTTGTCTTTTAGATATTTTTAGCTCTGTATAGGTCCATACAATGCAGTTGAATGGTTAGTAAAACTTTGACGCTCCAAAAAGCACAGCATAAAAGTAATCCATTCAACTCAAGTGGTTTAATCCATGTTATCTGAAGCTGTTTGAATTTAGATTGCGAATGTAATTCTGTAGATAAATGTGAAGGCTTTCAAAATTGGTTATAACTTCACCCAGACAAGGTTAGTAAGGTCAGTACCATACTATTCTCATGCTAACACATGGATAACGTTAAAGTCTTGTGACTATAATTCCGAAATCCAATATTTGGGTGATATTTATTATAATATCTGATCACTAAAAATGATATTAGCAAAAATACAATTTCAGTCTTTCTCTTCAGGGAAAAGTGACCAAAATCAGTCTGTCACTCACGATCATACCCAAATTTAGAATGAAAGAGAACATACCCTAATACTTATAACTAGCAATATCAAGTAGGCTACATGGTTCACGGCTGTGACAGAGGCTATGGGCTTCTATTTCAAAATTCAATATTCAATAGAACATGTGTTAACACTATTTTATATACTGTGTAATATATCTATCAATCTATCTATCTATCTATCTATCTATCTATCTATCTATCTATCTATATCTATCTATATCTATATCTATCTATCTATCTATCTATCTAGGCTATCTATAAAGCTGAGGGTAGAAGTACACGACTAATTAACAAAGTGGAACAGGTGCGTAACTCAAATCAGAAACCATGGCAACTAACAATGACCAGGAACTCGGGCAAACAGGGACAGAACAAAACCAAACTGAAACTAAACATAACGCTTACAATACAGCAAGCCAACGTCTTTTACGTTTCATGTAAATACATGTTCTGGTTGATGACTAGAGGTGTTTTTTGTCTAACCGCAACATTGCATCATCAGGATCCAATACTAAGACTCTGTTTATAACGGCAACTTCACTAAAAACATATTTCAGCTTAGTATGTTCAAAGTGAAATAGAGCTGTTAATGATAACAGCGTAATTATCACCCTGATTTTGAATTGGAGTGGTGACAAACATGCAGCAGGCAACATGGCTGTGGGGGCAGAGCCTCGGAGGAGGGTTGTTCTTGTACATTGTACATGTAACTTGTTTACGTGAGTGTGTGTGTTTGCGAGGGTCTGAGGAGGCAGGGGACTCCTTTAACACAGCAGTGAGCTCTCATTAAAAGCATCTTTCTCTTGGCCGGCAGTGGACGCTGTCAGCTGTTCGCTTCCACTGCATGCAAATAAGCCTAATTAGTCTGCAAATCTTCAGAGCTTCCAAACGATAGTATTTCAAAAAGGAAAATTTCTACTCGCACCATGACAAAAATCTCCCAGCTCTCCTGGGGAACATTATTCATGCATTTAAAAAAACACATTATTCATGTGTTTTTGATCTAACAGCGAGTAATTTGATAAAGTATCTGTTTCTTTCATATCCAGATTCTTTTCGTGTTGGCCATGGATCTCACACAAACATCACACATACATCACAGAAGTGGCAATAAATATGTCTAAACAGGGTGAAGTGAGCTGTCAATCATTTTGATTAATGACCGGCATGTTTCTAAATGTGTGTGATCCAAACTGTGTAGTCAGCAGGTCGCGAGGCAGTGCTGAAGCTTTCTCTCAGTGATTGAGACTATGGGTCGCCTTAAATGGGAACATTTCCTGAAGCGGGCGTACTGACAAACATGCTCTACAGAGACTCCTGCATACGTTTGACACTTCACATCTAGATCGGTTTTGATTTTACTGAATGTGGACAAGCAGGAATAAAGAATTTGAAAGTAAAAGTTGAAACAAAAATTTTAATTAGAGCATTATTTATACACCCTTTTGTCATTCCCAAACCCTATGACAAATCTGTTTTTTTTTTCTTTCATTTTTTTATGTTGAACACAAATGGGAGCAGTGCTATTTTAATATTATTTATGTACAATACATATTTATATACTTCATTTGAATAGTTATTTAAGTTTTAGTTTTATTTCAGTTTGTAATTTTAGTACTTCTAAAATTAAAATAATTTCAGTGAGTTTAAGGCCCTGTCCACACGAACACGGGTATTTTTAAAACCGCAGCTTTTTCTATGCGGTTTGTAACCAGTAATAACTTCTATTCCAGGCTTCTGATTGGCCAACATGGCTTTACAGTTAGGGTTATATCGCCACCTGTTGGTTTGGCATGCTCTTGACAGCACTTCATGGCGTGTTTTTGCGTTTTCACGTTTTCATGTGGACGAAATTATTATTTATTTTTTTAACAAAAGAGGAAAAACTCCCATAAAAATACACGTGTATTATAAAAGACTATGCTTAAGGCAACAGTTCTCATTTTTGTATAGCTTTACTCAAATGAACAGAAAGGCTTTTTAATAGTTTTAGTTAAAGATAACACTAGCAGGGAAAAAGTCTATGCTGCTCTTTTCCAATTTATTGAAGGAAATGGACATTTCAAGCTTCAAAATATAATACAAAAACTAAAAAGCACCATAATATTTTATGTGTTCTGAAGCCTTTTGAGAGCTTTTTGTAAGAAACAGACTGGAATTTAAGTTGTAAACATGTCACCCAAATGTAACCCCTCACCCGGGTCCTACTCGCCCTGCTCTGCGCGGGCCTCGAACCCTGGTCTCCGGCGTGGGAGTCAGGTGCTTTAACAAGGTGGCTAAAGACTGCAGCCTGTAGCATGTGTCGCCTATTGAGATCAGAGAAGTGAGGTTTACTCGCACAGCGACTACTAGCTGGCCTCCGTTACACAAAGACACCAGTGACCATGAAATAGGTTTGAGAGAAATAGAAACATTGGTCTACCCAGACAGCAACATAGTGCCGGCCCAGATCCGGCCTACATCTAGTGCGCATTGAATCCACACATACCAGATGTGGCCTGGATCTGGGCCAACACTATGTTGCTGTCTGGGTAAGATTTGGATTATAGATCACAAGCTGTATGGACCGATTTAATGACTATAGAAAAGCAGCAAAGTGCTGGACGGACCTGTTTGACCGTTATGCTCATGTCTTGAAAACAAAAAAGAAAAGAAAAAAGAAAAAAAAGCAAGACACGAGCATAACCGTCAAACAGGTCCGTCCAGCACACTTACATACAAAAACTATAGAAAAGCAGCAAAGTGAAATGAAAAATTGCAACATATCAGTGTTTGTCCGCATTAACTTTCACTACGTGGTATGCAGAGTAAATATGCAGACTAGCATCTTCAGGGTATCTACATGTTTAAGAGGATATAAATTTTAAACATCAAAACTTTCTATTTAAGATATTAAACACATTTTGTGTGTTTTAAAATTTGAAACAAAGACATTTTAAAGATCCACAGACATCCTAAAATCCTTTTGTTTTCCGCATAAAATCATACTGGATTAGAACAACTTAAGATGGGTAAATGGATGAACTGTTCCTTTAAATTATGTCACTTTAACTTCTAAAGTATGAGGCCACGCCTCTCTCATCCAGAACGGACCAACAGGGTTTCAAGCCCTGAGGCTGACGGCCTTTCTAAAGGGCCTGTCAGAACCAATCAGCAGTCGCATCACACACCAAGGACAGACGTGCTAGGTGTCCATCGCTTTTGACTCACCAAACCAAGTGTTCCTCACTCTCTTTCTGTCTCATTTTGTTGCTCTCTTCCTCTTTCATTCTCTCTCTCTTGATATGCAGTGTATTGACACCATCTGTCAGAGCTCCTGCCGGTGCCTTAGGCTGATCTCTTCAGACCAGTGAGCATCTCACCGTTGAGACAGAAACCCCCTGACCTGGACAGACACTTATAGCCAAGCGAAAAAGCCCAAAAAGGTAACTCAGTTCTGTTCCTTGTCCAGCTGAAATGAATACGAGTTGCAGAAAAATACCAACAACTTTTATTCCTCTTCACACAAATTATGATTACAGGGACTGATTATAGATTAATAAAGACTTATTTATGTGGGGTTCCTTGCACAATATGCTAAGACTGCAAAACACTTTTATCATAGTGATTTGTAAACTAATGTAGCATATCTAATTAGATTTCACATAATCAGCTCCATATGTATGGCTGTTCTGCAGTAGTAAACTTGTTCTATTGCTCACCTGGTACAGTATTGCACTAGCAATGCATACAAGTCCCCTGAAAAAAAAGTCATGATAAAAGAGCTCAAAGACTTGTAGAAGCAAGCTAAAATGGCATGGTGGTCACCAAAAGCATTTTTCAATTACGTTTGATTTGTTATCGGTTAAAACCTATCGATTAGGTTTAGTGTATGTGGTACCTTTTTCCGCAACTAAGTGTGCTGCACAAGCCCTGAAAAGCATTTTGATCGCCTCCTGGTGGCTGCAGTATAAATCTTAAACCCCGCCCTCTCCATGTAATCGAATGGGACCTGAGCCCATTCGAACAAAAAAATCCAATTACACTTGAAATAATTATTTTTCCAAAGATGGATTCTGTCATTTTAGGCAGTTCTCATCATGCAGACATATGTTCAAGTGTTCGTTTTCCCAATAAGTTTGGTTTTAGTTAGTTATTTAATGCTATAAAATGGGGTGTAGTGTTATGATTGACTGCTGTGCTTGCGATTGAGTTTGCGGGAGCGGGAGTATGTCCGGCTCCAGCTCAGGATCACTACTGCGCAGACTCGGCCTCTGAACGGCGCAATCGACAACGACCGTTACTGGGATATTTTGGCTTCATTTTCGACAGTGGAAGAAAGCGCAGTCCATCTTTTTTTACAGTCTATGGCCGCAACACACCAGACATTTCATTTCCGAAACATCTGCAATATGTAGGGTGAATTCAGGGTGATTGGGACACTTTTTGCCATTGAGATGACTCAATCAACCTGAATTCACCTACAACAAGCACATTCCGTCTGTGTCAGACAAAACAGAACATGCTTTTAGTGCCACTCAGTGGACTTTTTCACTTTGAATGAGTCCCGAAACGTGCAAGAATCAACGTAATATCACTTCGCAGAAATGTTGCTACAGGAATTTTTTTTTCAAATGAGCCTCGATTTATAGGTTATACGGGGGTCATTTTATGAGCAATCAAAATTTCCATGATCTTCTGCATAAAATACTGTAATTTTCAGAACTTTTATTGAAACAAAGCAGCACAACCAGCTTATCCTTAGATTTTACGTGACACATTTACTTGTCAACTTGCCTATTCAGTGTTAAATAAAACGGACCCACCCGGTCACTGTGAAGTAATAGGGATGAAATGGGGTAGAAAGCACTAGTCCTAATAAATTACTTTGGAAAATAGTCAGGAAAGTGATATATACTGACAACAGGCAACAAAAGAACGCACACTGTCCCAAACTCTTCATTAGCGACTATCCTGCATGAGCAATTGCATCAAAGGAAGTAGGGAAAAATGAGAGTCCAAACACAAAGCCTTAATGGCTGTTCACATCAGAGACGATAACTAACAATAACTATAACGTTTTAATAATCATTCTAATTCAATGAAAAAGGGAAGTCGCTACAACTATAACGATAACGTTATATGAATCACTTTCAGAATGGTTTTTCCAGCTGATGAACGTTAAAAACCGTTGACAGCCATTCAGAATCCACCTTTAAAGTGCTTGAGCATGTAAAGCAGCAGATAACGAAACGGCAGTGCACGCTTATAATAAACAGATGTTATTGTGCATTGATGTGAATGCTTATATAGCTAACGTTCTTGGTGTAAACAGGTATGTAAAGGCCCAGCAACACAATACAGACAGTTTACCTCTATAAAGGGTAAAACTGATACTTCATCAAGTTTTTTTGATGATACAGCAATATTGAGTTTACTGAATAAGACAACAAAACCCTTGCAGTATTTTTCTGATGTTGACGGGTTTGTTGGCTGGTGTGACACTAATTCCTTGATTTTAAATGAAATGAAGACTGTTGAAATGATTTTTGATCCTAGATCTGTGGCGGACCATAGCCCTGTAATAATACATGGTCATATTATTGAACAGGTTTCTTCATTTAAATACTTAGGAGTTTATATGGACAATTCATTGGTCTTCTCACATCAACACTCTTTGTTCTAGATTGCAGCATTGGCTATATTTCCTGCGAAGGTTAAAAGTGTTTGGAGTGAACCAGAGGATCTTGTTTCTGTTTTATCAGTCTGTTTTGGGAGATTATTAAGATATGGTATCACTGCATGATATGGAAATCTGACTGTTAAATCAAAATCAAAACTAGCATGACTGGTGCATACTGCTCAAAAAATTATAGGGTGGGAGGAAAAACGAACCATACAAGAGCTGTACGAGGCATCTATTTTAAAGAAAGCTAAAAAATAAAATAAAAAATTTCTGATGATACACACATTTTACTTATGAATTTTAATTTGTTACCATCAGGGAGACTATTCAGGCTCTTGATGTGCAAGTCTAATCGTTAAAAAAACTCTTTTTTGCCAACTGCGGTCAAAATTTTAAATAGAGATTTTCAAAATTGATGTAGGATGCTGCTAGTTTTATTATTGGAATGTTGTTATATTCTAATTATTGTATGCTATGTACGGTGTTGTGTGTGATCGAAGTTGTGTACTGGCCGTGTCATGTTGTCCAAGACAAATTTCCCAGGAATGAGACAATAAAGTATAAAGTAAAGTAAAATGGTCCTGAAAAATGAATTATGACAAAAAAAACTTAACTAACATTATAAGTGAATTGGGGGAGGTGGTGAATGAACATCACTGAGATCACTTCATGATGACAGCTACAAGTCAGTGAACTAGACGAAAAGCATCACTGGTTTAAAGTGCATCAAAAGGCATTCTGCATTAATCAGAATATGTTCTCCAAAGGTTAGGAAATAAGCCTGAACGAGTTAATGTCAGAGTTTAGGTGAATATAAATCAGAATGTGAAAGACACCGCAGACAGAAGCAGGGGAGCTAGAAAAAACAAACAATAAGGCTTCAATATTTGCCCTTCATCGTTATCAGCGAGGCTGTTTGCTTCTGATCCCATTCGCCATGCTCCTGAGCCGAGACGGCAGCTACCGAGACAGAGAGAAAGAGAGAGAGAGCAGGCAACAGCAGGGAAATCACCCCCAAAAAGCCCCTATTGAACCATCAAGTAACAGGCTTTGTTGAGACAATGCTAGCCGGGGGCTGGTGGAAAGATGGGTGTATTTCAGGCAGCCAATAAACACTGGGTTCCTGGAGGGCATAGAGGAGGCAGAAGACATCGGCGTGAGAGAGAGAGAGAGAGAGAGAGAGAGAGATAGAGAGCGAGAGAGAGAGAGAGAGAAGCGGAAGCAAACTTCTCATTCTCTCACCCTAAACTGTGACTTTAACCCTCGCCTCATAAACATATGAATGCATCCACGGCGCACACTTCCCCCACAGAAGTGCTAAGCAACACCTATGCACAGCGTATAGGCATAAGAATCCATTCTCTCTGAAGCCTGCATTTCTGCAATGCTGGATTAGTCCGATTTGCAGAGATTAAGAAGTTCAAGCCTTTCTTTTAACGGTTTAATTCTTGGGACGGAGGGAGGGGTGCTGGGGGTGGGAAGGCTTAAATGGATCGTCAAGTGTCGTCAATTAAGCTCATTAGCTCTTTTAAAGGAGCTGCCTGACTCGTGCGCCCATCAGATCCTTTGAAAATGAGAATCAATTAGGACCATCATTTCTCATCCTTGTCTGGGTCGTGAACTCATGGTGTCTGGCTATTAGGGAACTAAATGATGAGCTCAGGGTAGGTACGGTGACTTCAGAGAGAGTGACCCCAAAATGCATTTGGACACTTAAGCAACTCTTTGAAATGTATGAATAAAGTTATAGGCTAAATAAAAATGCTCAAATAAATAAACTTCAGATCGTTCACGCAGAACATGCTCTTGAGTTCAATGGAATGGAATTTAGGGTTCTCAACATTGTAACTTTTTTAAATTTTGCATCCTAAAAATGTCACAATAGTCAAAAGACCGCATCTTGTGTGAACTGAGCAATGTAAAGTTATCTCTGAAAAAATGTTGATTGTTTGTTTGCAGATGCCACTTGGATTGATATTATTTTATTAAATGCAATTAAATTCATGCATTAAAAGATGCTTGAGAGCAGAAGCTCACCTTTCAGCACAGCAGTTATGCAGGAGTTGAGTAAAGATGGACATAGACATGATACAGTAGAAAGATTTGCACCGGTCATCTGATGACATAAAACTGAAATCTGAAGAACTTTGGATCCATGTTCTGCCAAGCTGGTGAATGTAAGGGCAAAAGAAGGATGTGGTGCTTTGATGAAGTTTCTTTGTCCCTTTGAACCAATTTGAAAGCGCTCGAAATTCAACTCTTTTATACATATTTCTGGGTTTAATCTCTCGTTCGGCTCTGTGCCTTTGGTTCCTGGTGGGATTGGATGGAGTTTAAATGTTAGCTCAGTGGGTGTGGGCTCTCTGCTCTTCCTGCCCTTTGATGCCTGCCACCCTCAGTCTGTATGTCAAAAACAGAGAAAAACACACAGATAGAGTAAAAAAGAGAGGACGACAAAGGTTATATGTAATGGTGGCTTTAATATGCTTAACAAATCTTTTAGCATGCTAATTAATAATCTGGGTTTTTTTTTCACTACAAAGTAACCGTTTGAGTGAAAACAGCTTAGCTGAGAAGAGATAGACAGATTGACAGAGAGGGAAGAGAATGAACAGGATGCTGAGTAGAGAGGAGGAGGAAGTGGAAATAGCATATTTTACACACATGGCTGCCATAAGGAGACCGTGTCCAAAGGACCTGCTGATTTCAGATGAGTTTTTAGATTTGTGCACAGTGCTTGAAAAGAAAAGGGGAAATAGCTTATGGCTACTTTGCTCATTGGCGGCATGAAGGGTACACAATGAAGAGAAATTCTTAAAGGGATGGCTAAATAAAGAAATAAAATTGACTCACCCTCATGCCGTTCCAATCTTGTATGGCTTAAATATAGGAGAATTTAGGCTAAATGTATATATAATGTGTTATGTGTATATATATGGTACTCAATAATCCCATTCAAATCTAAGTGATAAGCAAGTAAGGTCAAAAGTAATCTAAAAGTAATCAAAAAGAAGTCAGAATACTGTACATTACCTAAAATAAGTCATCTAGATTACGTTAATAACTACAGTTTTCATGCAGTAATCAGTAACAAACTACAATTTGCAGGTTATCTACCCAGCACTGTTTATGGGTGGACTATCCTTTTGAATGAAAATTTACAGAAACTCTCAACCTATTTACACTACCGTATCATGGTTTCCATAAAAAACATAGAGCAGCACAACTGATTTTAACATTGATTATAATAAGGTGTTTATTGGGCACAAAATCAGCATAAAAGAATGATTTCTGAAGGGTCATGTGACACTGAAGTAGGCATGTGCCGGTATCACATTTTCATGCTGCGATTAATTGAGTGATCTTTTATCACGGTATACGGTATTATCACGGTATTTGAATTGCACATGAGAAACAGATGGATTTGGGGGGGGATGTAAAAAATAAAATAAAACTTGCATCACAAGGTGTAATTGTGATTGTCAAAACATTTGGTAACTAAACTGAATTTTATTAAGTTTAGTGACAACATGTTACAATGATTACATGGTACAATGACTGGTAGGCTACTGTTTGTATTGCTTAACACAAATTTAACGATTTCAATTCAATACTTGGGATTTGATTTAAATCTTGATTCAATATTGACTTATTTTGGATAAATATTAGGAAGGCTACAGTAGATAGCCCACGTTATTTTTTTCTCATGAAAAAAAATATCTCACATAATGCTATGTAACCATATAGAACCCTATCAGCTGGTATTTTTAAAGGTTACAAATAACTAATTAAATCAAATATAATGTGGTTTTCATTATAATAACAATTATGTAATGACACAAGTAAAAATATAATATGTAAAGTGCAGTGCACATATTCAGCAAAATACTCCTCTTTATCTATATGTTTTAGTCATCTAACATGCTGCTGGTCATTAAATAGTTTAAATGTAACGTTCTGTGACACAATTGTTCTCCTGTTTCATATCAAAAGTAACCTGCTCTGTCTTGTTTGACGGTATTCGTGTCCTCTTTGCTCCGCGATTGTTCTCTGCGTGAGAAAACCATAGGAGAAAACGGATGTGTGGCGTGAGCGTATGAGGAGTCTCGCGCTGAATGCGTCGAGTTGGCAGCTCTGCTTTTAGAAGCGGGATGGATCCGGATAGATCGGCGGCGGCGTTCCTCCTTCCGCCATGCTGCTTCTCCATGTGAGGACTGTTTACATTAGACTAGAAGTGCGCACCGGCCGCATGCTTATACACGTGGCGATTGTTTACATCAGAATGCGCACGTGTTTTGCGCAGTTTGTTTAAGCGGTTGATGGAAAATAAGCTAATGCGCGTTCTAAAAATCTAAATTCGGATCTATTATTTTTCACGGTATTTTGAAGTGCCCGCGATAACAATATCGTGCATATTCATTACCGCGATTTATCGCATTACCGAATACCGGCACATGTCTACACTGAAGACTGGAGTAATGATGCTGAAAATTCATTAATTACAGGAATAAATGATATTTTAAAATAGAAAACTGTTATTTTAAATGGTAATACTATTTTGCAATATTACTGTTTTTACTGCATTTTTGTTTAAATAAATACAGTCCTGAGCATAAGAGACTTTTTCAAAAATCTTTTACCCATCCACTTCAGTCTCAGTTAGTAAATTCAAGCAGTTCAAACAAATCAAAAGTCAATCCGAACTCTAAAGTCGATTATTCTGCTTTTACAACTTTTTAAAATTAGTTTCTTTCTCCAGTCCTCCGTTAGTAACTATCAACCGCTTGCACCTTTTCTCTTTCATTTCTCATAATTTTTCTCTAATGCTTAAGCTGCTGACACTATTCAAATGAACCCTTCATGTAATCCCTCCGTCAGTGCCACGGTAATGTCCAGAAAGATGCTATTTACAGTCAGAATGGTTAAAGAAATGAGAGTGAGGAAGAGGGTGCTGCCACTTAAATTTTTTTTTTAAAAAGAACAACGATGTTTAAGCAGAACTATAAAGAGACTTACATGAATATTAAAATTCTCACATTTCATTTGCAGTTTGCAACTGTTTGATCTTTGCGAAGCACCAGGTTTGATGTCAATGATGCCAAATGCAAATGAACAAAGCTGCAACATTTTTGAGATCTGAGAGCAATGAAACATTTGCAAGTAACAAACGATAACTAGCATGAGGTTGAATAAATGACAGAGTATCCAATTTTCCAAACCAAAGACTTTTTCAGTTTCTATAGAGATGAATAGAGACAGTGACTTCTCTTTTTGCACTTCTAAGCTCATCTCTGGTTCTGCTGGGCTTTCACAGGCTGTCCTTCACATCTGGCCCTCTGAAGTAGCTCTCAACCCAATCACTGACTGATCTGTCCTGGCGAACGTGTTCTGTGGCCATGCACACTGCATGTGGGCACCTCAGACTACATCTCTAAAACTCAGACAGGTGTGAGTGCTCAGACAGACACAGGGGCCACTGAAACCAGCCATATACATGACCAAAATACAGACTATCACTGCTTTCCTCATCACATACTATTCAGTTTGTGAGAAAAAGAGTTGACGCAATCCAAATCGTCGTTACATCAAAAATAGCATTAAAAGGATACTATTTCAAACTATTTCTAGAGGATTGTTGATCCGTATATGTTTTTTCTTTTTTTCACAACCCCTTGCACAATGGAAGTTCTTTTTCAACTTTCTTTTTCAACTTTCAGTTGTAGACAAGTGACAAGGAGTGTGATGCTGATATTGCCAGAGAAGACATTAAATTCATGAATCTGAATGTTAAAGTCAACATATAATGAGGAATACATTTTTTTCTTGATCTTAAAAAACTGACTTCACAAATCAACTTCAAAAATGACTTTTTTACACGGTCAGAAAATGAAGATACAACACAACCATGTTTACACGTCAATGACACTTAAGTAATCAGAAACTTGGCCCGCCTAGTATTAATATTGGCATTTAGCATTAATATTAAAGCATTTTTTTCTGCATATATGTATAAATATTTTGTTACCTTCAACCTGGCTGGGGACAGCAGATGAAAATAAGCCATTGGCTAAATCTGGCACATTTGCATCATTGTGATCTTTGATAAACGTATCCTGTTCCTGTAAGTACGTACGCAACGCAATTAAATAAAATAATTTTCTTATAGACTTGAAGTCAGCATTAAATGGCAATTCACCCCATGTGTTCTCTAAATGCATATCATAGATCTTATTGTGAACAATTCATCCGTGCACGTTTCATTTAGCAAAAATCTCCTAATGTTTCATCTAAATGCCATAACTGGAATGTGTGGTGAAAGCAACAGACAGAAGTGGTGACGAATGCAGAACTTCTCCAATCGTTTAGTGTGCTCAAACCCTGCCCCTGTAACCTCGCATTCTTGTGTCTCCACTTTTCAGTGCAATTCCCACATCTCAAATCCAATCTACAAACAATGCACAGAACAAAGTCCCCACCCTACATTTTTTCTTTTTTGAGAATCCATTACACTTGGATGCACATCACAATAGAGAAGAAAATATATTACTACTTCCGTTCAACACAACTTTAAAGACTTTGTTGTTTTTGACTCAAATATGGAGTTCAAGGCAACTCTCAAGTAAATTATTTCTGTGAATTAAGATCTTTGCTATAAGCCTTAGAAGAATCTGAGATACTGTTGGAGGGACCAGGATGAGTTCCCAGTGAACACAAAAAAAATACTATGAATTGACTCAGAATACAAAAAAAAGGATGAAGGAACCCTTGTCTTTGACAGGGAATCAAATGGACATTTTTTATTCTGTCTGTTGCCATCCGTCTCCCTCTCTGTGCCCACCCTCCACAGCCCTTTATTTTTATCTCCACCGATGTGCTTGCGGCAATGTGACTTTGTCTTATTTCACGTCCAAAGATCGCCATTGCAACACTACTGCCGACAGCTAAATAGTCAAAAGCGATCCAAACAACAAATGAAATGTACAGAGGAGAAAAAAAGCCTTTGATGTACACTATTCATTAATGGGCTGTGACGATAGGACAGACCAAAGCCTATCTGTAGTGCGGGACCTGACTGAGAAATGAATTGTGGGAAAACTCATCATCCTCAAGGTTGGCAATGAGAGTACCTCAAGTACTTGTACTGGGCCCCATGCAACCCTCACAGGAAGCTTGTATGAATGTACGACTAGATACCTGACCAGCTCTCACCTATCCATGTTACCATGCAGGTCCATTAATGACTCCACCATGGGCAGCCCTGGAGGCTCTTGGCACTGCTGCGCTGGCTTTATTGACTGTTCTGACATGCTGAGGTCTCAGGAGAGGTGCTGGGGAGAGCAGTGAGTCACACAGCTGCAGGGCCAATGTGACAGGCCTGACAGACACATACTCTCCATGCAGAAAGAGAAACCATGCGTTCAGTCTAGGAGATTGGCCCACGGTTGCATTCAGCCACCATGTCTCTGTAAATCTATGCAATATGTCTTGGGGAGACTGTCTATGCTATCCCGCAAGCAACTTTGCGGTAAATGCAATTTATTGCATTAGGAATATATAGGCTCCTGTCACACATTCATTAGCCCCATCAATTCCTGTTAAGAACATTTTTGAATTTTCCTCTGAAAAATTCCTCCCATACAATTCTTTAGGGCCTAAAATTAACACCCACCAAGCGCCAAATACGAGTATATAAAACAGTGTCACTGGCCAGTTGGCCGGTAACATTTTTATGAATCCTAACAGTGCATGAACGTGAACGACACTCAGGACAGTTGACGGGTCTATGATGCATCGTCACAAAAGTTTAAGCCTTGACAATTTAAATATTCAAGTGCAAGAAGACGCGAAAGGGAGCTTATTTCGTTATTTGTGCGCAAACATCTGAAGCGCTTGTCCAGAAAGCGACTCTCAGACAGCGTGCGATTACTAAACTGAGCTCTCTTTCACATCTTCTTGCACTTGAACGGTAGCCTGGCATTACCAAACTCTGCTACTTCGCTTTGCTTCGTAGACAGAGTCTGGCATGGCATAATTGAAAAGTGTTTTCTTTCTCGCGGGGGGGCGCTTGTCTGAAGTTTAAAATCATTGGTTACCCGTAAGCCAATCACATAACGTTTGGTTATGACGTGTGTTATGCGCTGGCTCAGCCACATCTAACTTCCACTGTAAACACATGTATGATGCGAAAACAAAACCATCGAGCGAAATACCGGAGTGAACATGGCTGTGAATGACTTTTGCAGATTATGTGAAGTAAATCTACGCATCCATGATACAATCAGCGTCTACGTCACGGCTCTCAGCCCGCCCTCTGTTCGTTGATTGGCCGGCTGTTTTCAGGCCGGAGGAAAACTGATAGACAGGTTGCTATCTCAGACTGAGTACTGAAGCGAACTGAAATTGAGCGGAAGTACGAAGTCTGAAGTAGTCAGGCTACTTGAACAGACAAATTCACAAAAAATTATGTCAGAAATTGCAAGTATCCTAGTAAACATATGTCTTATGAGCGTAAACATTTGAGAATGTAAATGCATGTGTACAGTATCAGTATATTAGATCTGTGCCTTTGCTCTTAATAAGATAGTAGCTAAGGGTTAACACAGAACGTGTTTTTACAAATACTACAGTTGTTGTATTTTTTTTTGCCAAGAATGTAGTTGTTTGAACTTTAAATATGTGGTTTATTTATAAAGATAGCGCCTTTTTTGAAAATTAATTTTGACATTTTTCGGAGATGTGAGCTCCAGGGGTCGTTCAGCACTTGTGTACCTGCCGAGAACAGCCTTGCCTTGGCCAGTTCTTCTAGAATTTTCTGCTGGCTCTGATGTCTCTATAATGGTTAAACATGAGATATTATTCGGTTTGGGTATATCTAACTAACGGGCAATCTTTGTTCTCATTAATCTATTATTACTAGATTAAATGTTGTTCCAGAGCAAATCGTTTTGGCTGAGGGCAAATATAGAGCCATATCACACTTGTGTGACTTGTGTTCTATACAGAATAAAGCCCTGTCTACTCTATTCCCCGGTACGGGTTGTGTCGAGCCATTCGTTAGTCTGGTTGTTTGATGAGAAAAATATGAAATGTGGTTACAATAAACACGTTAAGAATCCGTACAACTGCAGCAGCGGAGGACTCTTATTCTGCTGTGGGAACTGAGGAAGAACTAATGACGGAACAATTTGATCTTCGGCTGACAAATCAGAAGAAAGGAGCGTTTCATCCCGCCCACATGTAGAAATCGAATATTCCAGCTGTTTATTCATTTTTCTACCTCAGAACGAAAAACGAAAAATCAAGCTGAAATAAATCAACTTTCAATATTAAAACAAAAAACGACTGAACAAATGATACAAATTATTATTTCCCCACCCTAAACTCAAACGATTAGTTAGGCCAGGTCAGGCTGGTCAAGAAAGATGCATTAGAAAGAGATGCATTTTACAATCCTCAGAGAAACACACTTATGACCTGCATATAGAAAGTACTTCAAACATTACATTAGTTTGTGCTTTAGCAAATACTTATTTTTAAATCAACATAAAATGGAATTCGCAACCCATGCTACTTCCATGAGGGTTATAGAGACACATGATATTCAACTAGAAATAAAATAGAGACTGACATTTTATCTATTGGGAATTTATTAATTGTGAGAGGTGGCCACTAAATGACAGGTGGTTGAAAATGAATATGGATCATTTCAGGGTTATTACACTTTGAGGAAGGACTATGAAGACTAATATTTTTGGTTTGGAATAACATGCACCAGTGAACGGTTCACAATAAGACCAAGTATATGTACCAAGTAAATGGGGTCCATTTTGTCATCTAAATCAGCGAACTCTTCATGTAGTAGGCTACTCACTAGTACATGAGCCCAACCTTAATGGAGTGCGTTTAGCTGATCAGCCCAATGAGTTTGGTACATAACTCTGCCTGTGGGCTTCCCTGGGGCCTTCGACTGTCGACTTCATTTAGCCTGTTTCGTTCCCCACGCTGGGAGAAATACACAGTCTCTGGCCTACTGAAGCGGAATGGAACCACAAGAAACCACCTTCAGGAGGCTGATTTACCTGGGGCCGTTTCCACAGCAACGCACCCCAGGGAGGTCTCGGAGACAAGAGCGAGGATGCCCAAGCACCCACCCCAAATTTCATGCAATATATACAGAGGAGATGGTGTTTTCTAGCATGCGGAGGAGGAACGGAGACATGCCCTGGATTGTTTTTCCATGCTGATGCACATCCACTAACCTTTTCAGCGACGATAGTTCATCTCCGTCACTCGTCTCCACTGCACTCGCACAAAAGCGCCCTGCAAAGGCCGGGCAGAGAGAAAACACACAGTAATTGCTGTCACACAGCGGCTAGATGTGTTAGCCTGCAGTCCTACACATGTACAGCAGCCGCAAAGACTGCCGTTTAAAACGGCAAACGTGGGATGAGTTCAACTATTGTCTCGTTTTGTTTTCGTTTTACCTGCAGAGCTGCGGCTTAATGAGAGTATGTTCATTAAAGGGAGTCTTCATTAGAATTGCTTTTATGTTTTGTCAGTGACACTTATAGTGCCACCGCTTGTCAACGAGCAGAAGTTCAGCCACAAATATGCCATTTAGGCTTAGAAAGAGCTATAACCTGTATGCATCGAAGGATTCTGGGGGATAATAGCCTCGTGACAAGACAGGCTGTGGTATGAGCGTCCCATCTGTATGTCTAGCGCCCCACCTGCCCTGTCCTTCTGTCCATCTGCGCAAATGCCCGAGCACAATCCCATGCTGCCAGAGACAGCATACAATGATTAATAAACACAAACACATACAAGCCACACCTCTGCGCTGGCAATGGACATTGTAACGGCTACAATTTTAAAGCTCAAAGAGATGCTGTTAATACTGATCACACATTAGCATGAGAGTTTGCACAACAACAAATGTACAATTTAAGCTACATGCTCTGTAAAAAAAGAACAAATCTGTGAAATTTACGGTAAAAAAAACTGGCAGATGTGGTTGCCAAAAACTTAAAGTAATTTTTTTTTTTTTTTAAATGGTATCAGGTTTACAGATTTAACTTAAATTTACAGTATAAAAAAAATGAAATTTTTTCATTAACTGATATAATGTTAATATGCCAAACTATTCAACATGAATTTACATTCAGAGTTGACACCTTTTGGGAGTAGACCCACCTTCCTTTGTATGCCAGTTATCTCTAAATTCTTAAAAACCTTTTGTTTTACTTCTTTGGGAATGACATGTACCAGTCACACTCAGACATTTCAAATGATACCAAACATGTGTAATACAGTATGATAATGGTTCACATTAAACCATATAGATTCTCGGGTGAATTTAGATGGGGATGGATGAAGGGAATGATGTGTAAATTGGGAGGTGGTCAACTCAAGTGTGATCGTGTCTCGAATGATGGTGCTAGTTTCACAAGAGGGAGTTCAAAAGTTAATTTCCTTTGTTCTCTCAGAGAGTTGCCCTCTGTTCCAGTCTTTCCAGCCTTACAATTTCAACAACAAAAAATGTGGGAATTTTAAATGATTTTTTACTGTCAATTATATATGACTTCCAAAAACTGTACATTTAAGTTAAATTAAATGTAAGATTAGATATATTACAGTAGTTCATCGTATAGAGTAAGGAAACTTACTTTTAACCAATTACCAATTGTTTTACTGTCGCATTTTACCGTTAAAATCACTATTATTTTTAAAAGTGCGAGAGTTGTCACAATTTAAACTTCAGTGAATATTTCTCACTTTTTAAAAGACCGTTTCTGTCTAGACATGCCTTAAAGACTTGGCTACAAAAATGGGAAATGGGAAAAATGTACACAGTTTATTTAACACATTGACCTTTTGTGACATCATGCCCCAATGCCTTGACATGCTTGATTAGTGACCTACAAATAATGCAGAATCTTTGATAACACCTTAGAAAGAGATTTAATTAGTTTACGTTAGTTAATGCACTTGTTATTATTAACTAAATTAATTTAACACACTTTTACAGCATTTAATGTTAACTTAAGGTTAGTGTTATTTACTAATTTATCTATTCATAATTCATTAAATAAAGTTCATTTATACAACTTGAAATTGTTTGAAATATACATATTAACAAACCAAGATTTATAAATACTTTAAAAGTAAATTGTTAATTCATGTAACCTAATGTTAACAAATGTTTATACCCATATTTCTAATTATCTTTCATCATTGTTTCTTTTTTATTTATTTTTTTATTTGTTTAAATTAGATTTTGCATCCCATATTTTCAATGAGCACTCAGACTTTTGGAACCCTCTATATATTTTCTGTTTTTCCCTCTATTTTTATGTCAGATGGAATGTAAAAGGCAAGTGTTCTGCTCCACGGATAAATCACAGATTGTGGCACGTGGTGCTACTTCCTGTTGCCATGACTGCCCTGAGAGCTACAATTTTAAAGGCTTTTTTGCCACCTCAATATGATGATTGATGAAAAGAAAGAAAAAAAGCTCTTATTTATTAAGAAATTCTGATTTTAATCCAACTGAAAATGGCAATTTTACACTTTCTCACAAAAACAGGAGGTCACAGAATAAATTTAGTCTCTGAATTTGATGGCTTATTCCTTTTAAATGCCTGGGGAATTCATGATTTAGTGGTGAACGTAATGTTTCGTAATTGCATGGTTTCATTTTGGAAGTCACAGGTGAGAATAAATGAGTATAAAGAGGTGCGCTTGAAAAGAAGAAAAATATGGTCTTATTAGTGCTCATTTATAAAAACTAGCAAAAGGGAGCCCTGAAAAAAAAAAAAAATCTGAAAGGAGGATAGAGGAAGTGCACACAGTGGAAAAAGTTTGCGTTAACGCCTCTATAATTGACTGAGTTCAAAAGCCTGGCTTCTTAGTCAAAAACCAAAGCAAATTAGTGTCTTTCGTCGCAGCAAAAGTCTGGACCGTACAGGTTGAATGCATGCCTGCTGCCTTACTAAAATTAATTAGGAGTTCTTAACAAGGTTCTGACTGTCACTTTCTCTGGTTTTGATGTGCATTCTTTTAAGAATGAGAATATGACACACATAGGAAAGTTTTCAAACGTATTAGACAATAATGATCTCATCCGTATTACTTCCAAGTGCAACAAAAGAAGCCTTTCCAACTTTGAGCACAATGAACAAAGATGCCAGTGTTTGGTTTAGTCCGATTTTTGCCAAGAGCTGCACTGCGTGTTGAACGGCACACTTAATAAAGAGCATGTACAGTTTGTTTTTTAAATAAATGGCACTTTTCCCCAATATCGTCACCTGGTAGTTGTGTAATTTCTTACACCAACATGTTCTCATTGTTCATCTACAGCACAGAGGTGAAACACACTCTCTCTGTAGGGAGACAAAGGTGCATACATTTATCATGAGCGCTCTGTGTATCTATCTCTGCAGTACTCTCACAATGCAACGCCGGCAACAAGGTCTCTGCAGATTCATAAGCGTGAAAAATGGATGAATAAATGCATGAATAAACAGTATGGAGAGGAAACATATTCATGAGATAAAACATTTATATTTGCATTCACAACAAAGTGGGTATTGCAGTTTTCCTTCCTGTAAATATTAAATAAAGGACATACTGATAGAGATGAATTAAATACATTTCCACGGGCGCTGAGCCTCGGGTTCAAATCTGTCTGACTTGTTATTGTCACATTTGACCTCACTTGAGTCAAATTTGAATCAATATCCTCCCGGTGAAAGTTGGGAAATGTGTAATAAAATTTGAACATGTTTTACTCAGCAAGCATTTCTTTAACTGAAACAAAAATATTATGCAGTAGTTATAATCCATGTATTTACTTTTTGAGCGTAGACCTGAAAATGGAATTTCCAACTTAAACAGTTATAAATATTGAATGTTTTTTTAAAGAAGATGCTTGGCAGATTATTGCTAAATTGAAAAAGGTAAAAAACAAAACAAAAAAAGTCTATTGTTATAGAAGTTTATTGCTATGAAAAATGCACAAAAATACTATTTAAAATTTCTGAATAAAATGTATATTTTCCAAAAACATGTTTTACTCAAAAACTGCAGGAAAGCCATACATCTCAACAAATTGTGTTCCAAATTAGAGGTTGATATCTCAAAAAAAAAATAATTCAGCAAGATCTTGTTTGGTCGCAGTATACCAGATTTTTTAAATGAGATGAAATTCCTTTCCCATTCATTTCCAATGTGAGGAGTTTGTTTGTTTGTTTATTTGTTTGTTTACTTTTATTGTTCTTTAAATAAGGGGTGATAAAAAAAATTGTAAAATTGAATGTGCCTTATTCAAAACCTGTCTATGATAAATATCAATAGGCTGGATTTGACTTAACCCTATAACTTTTCCTGCAACCTTAACAAGACTATTTAGTCTATTTCTATTTGTCAAAGTTAAATTGCCAATCCAAGCTAAAATACAAAAGGACAAAAATGATTAAATAAAAGACTTATAAAATAAAGTCATCATCTTAGAGCATACATTGAATGTTTTCATCTTCCTATAAAAAATAAATAAAAATAAAATAAAAAACAGTCTTTGTTGAAACTTATTGCAAACGATCGATACATTTGCTTCAAAACTTAGTTTGTTGTCAATCACAGTTCCCAGATATTTATAATTGTCAATCACAGTTCCCAGATATTTATAATTGTCAGTCATTTCAATATCCACGTCATTTGTCTTTGTCAACCCTGGACTTAATGTTGACCTTTCAAAGTCAATCAACTTGTCCTTAGTTTTTTCCACATTCAACTGAAGGTAGAGTGACAATTTATTTTCCAGGACCATTTAACCTTTTCAAATCATGTCCATGATTTTTGTGTGTGTGTGTGTTGTGTGTTGTGTGTTAAGTATGCCAAAACCTTTACAAGTTTCATACCATTACGATGAAGCAAACTATTCTTTAAAAATATATAAATAAATACAAAATGACTGAAGAGCACCAGAGGATTAAATCAGGTAGATAGAACACTAGAATGATAGATAGATGGACAGACCGATATACCGATAGATGGATCAAATTTAGAACAAGATAGATTGATAGATAGACCAATGGATAGAACGAACAAATGAACGAAAGACAGACAGACAGAATAAAAGAACAACAATGACAGACAGACAAATGCCACTGATCATGTGCATTACAGCCCAATTTACCTCCATTTTTTAATAGTGAATCTTTACTAAATCAATCTAAGTAATTAGACGAGCTGAATACTTTCTCAAGTGAAATCTTGATATTCTGAGGTCACATGTCTCAGTGGCTGTGACTGTATAATTAGCGTCTCTTTCTCTTTTAAGACACGCATCTATCAGTTAACAAGCCCTAAATACCACCTGTGTTGTCAGACAGCTCTGGGTAAGTCATGCTGAAACCCCACAGTCATGTTTACTCCAGCTCTCAGAGCCCCACATAAGCAGATGCTTGTACAGGCTTCTGGCACATTGAGCTGTGTGAAAAGTCACTTTCTTCCTCTCTCTTTGATCACTGCATATAACAGGCTGAAAAAAAAAACAACCCCTCAAGTTCATCACGCTGCAAATAATTACCACAGAAAGGTGGATCGCTCTAAGGAGCTCAGAGTAAACGGAAAATTTTAACGGCTGATTTTCACAGCTCGCAGCCGCTTTGAAGTTGCTTAGCTACAACAAAAGGCTAAAGAAGTTAAGAGAGCGCTTGGGTTTGAACTTTTTCCACCATTCGACAAGTATTCGCCTTTATTTACCTATCACAACCTCCTTTGTTCGGTTTTGAATATTAGTCAGTTTTACTGTGAAGCTCAGATAAGTAAGCCTGCATTACATTAGTACAGTCAGCACCTTGTAGGAAATACGTAGAACAACCTGCGTATGACAGCCCGAATCATTCTCTGTGTCTTAAAATGCCAAACCACTCATGTCCCCTCGGTGCCTGAGAGTCTTTAGGTCCCTTAAGATCCCGCCTGACTGGATTCATTAATGCAGGAGGAAGTCTCTCTCCGACATCTCTCCCAGTGCACAATGCTCTGCGAGGCGGCAGATAAGTCCAGCTCAGCTCGTCTCTGGAGCTCTGTAGGGAGCTAAAGATCCTTGAGCGGGCTATGACTTCCATTCCTCACGGGGTAATGTCGAAACTTTATGCAGTGGCGAGCGTATACGCATAAGCAAAACCACAACCACTTTAATGATTCCCAGGTCAAGGAACCTTCAGTTTTAAAGTGTCCTCGAGAGGGATAACATCTCATTATTAGTCGAGGCAAGTGATTGCAAACAAAACGGTTGTGACAAACTAGTTTTTCTGATAAACTGTTTTCTGGAGTGCGTAAAGCACAAACCCGATGAAAGTGCTGGTTCAGATGGGTTAGTGATGTTGGTCTAGCAGGTGGACCAATAGAAAGCTAGTTCTACTGGACCAATAGAAAGCTTGTCAAGCTAGTCAAGCAGCACGACCACTGCCAACAGTCCATTTGCTGACCATCTGATGCAGAAAGTTCACTTTCTCGATCTGGCAAAGTCTAATATGTTTATTTAACTTCTTAATTAACTATTCTTAATTAACTAACTATTAATATCAGCAATTCTGATCATCCAAAAGCAATTAGTAATGATTTCAACATATATACATTATATATAACAATAAATTGCAATATACATATAATGTATAAATGTGGAATATAAAATTATTATAATATATACAAAAAAAATTAAATAACATTACAAACACACAACCAATTGGATTAATAAAAGTATAGGGCCAGTACGATATATAGTTATATATTTCAATAAATGAACATTTTTATTCAGCAAATATGCATTTATTTGATCAAAAGAGACAGTAAAGATCATTTAGATGTTTGTCCACAGTTTATTAGGCAGCACAACATTTTTTAACATAGAAAATAATAAGAAATGTTTCTTGAGCATCAAATCAGCATAATAGAATAATTTGTGACCGGAATAATGGCTGCTAGAAATTCAGCTTTGCCATCACAGGAATGAATTACATTTTTAAATATATTAAAATAAAAAAGTTATTTTAAATTATAATAATATTTTACTATATATATATATATATATATATATATATATATATATATATATATATATATATATATATATATATATATATATATACACATATACCCATACCGTTTTTCCAAACTAGCTCAAAATTTATTTCCAATCACCCCACCCTTAAATGGCATATAAAAAATAAAAAAACTGTGGTTGGTCTCTTTACAAGTCAGTTAGTCAGTCAGTCTCTTTCTGTCTAGGTGAATGATTCTTGCCCAGAATAACACGGTTCAGACGTTCTGCCATTTATGTGAGCCTACAGTAGCTGGAAAAATGGCACCTTAGTTAAGCTACTTTGAAAAAGTCACATAAGAACACCAGCACAATGGCATCCCATGCTGGGAACCAGCATCCAAAACACAACATATGCTGGTGACTACTTAAGCTGGTCTTTTCAGCAGGGAAAATGCACATCTGCTGCACAAAGCTGCCATGTCATCTTATTTAGTGTCTTACTTCTTGCTAGCATACATGCGCCTCACCGTGTTTTCCAGGGACGGTCTCTACATTGTCCTCTTGTCTTGGTGAGGATTTGTCCCTGAGTTTTTTGACAGGAAAAGGTTTTGAGTCTTGGGAGGCAATGTCAAGCAAAATTGCGAACAACTTTAAGAGTTCCGCCATAACACCAGCTGTAACACCTCAGTCTGATCTCCTTTTATACTGTCAGCAGCTTCCGCAGCCTGACAGACCAAACGGAGACGAGTGGGACAGCTGTAGCAGCAGCCTAGCCGTTTAGCACCTAGCTTTAGCGCTGCACCGCCTTTTGAGCGCAGCGGCCAAGACTGTATACGGATGGAGGGAGGCGGTGACTCACAGGAATCAGCTCCGAGAACCTGTCGGGAATAGTTAAACACGACACTCCACACAAATAATAAGCACCGATTGTATTTCTCTAAATATTTCCCTTGCTCTTGGGAGGAGAGAGCCGCAGGGAAGTTTTCCTCCTACTAAAGATGTTGACCTTTACAAATAGAGTTGTGTCTCAGCCAAGGCTGGCCTCCCTTGTACCTGGCCGTTTCTTTGCACTAAGCTACTTTCATTTCCATTTCAAATCACATCATTTCTTTTTTTTTTTCATACAGTCACCCAGACGCCCACAGCACTGCTTTGTGCTTTAATGTGAATTAGCAGTTTGTACTGGAGACGGGCAGAATTATTGTGGTGGGCTGATGCTTTTATTTGGACGTTCTGTACGGCTCATGCATTATAAGGTCACGCAAATGCATGAGCACGTAAAACATGAAGTCACATGCAAGGCAGGTATGAAAAGAAGAGTTATCAATGCCCTGGAGTTGGAGCATTCGGAGTGCGTTGACATATTAAGAGGTGCTTCTCATGGGAACGCCAGGTTCCAGTCGAGAAATTGCTAGTAAATTTCACAAAGGAATTGCAAGCAACACATTGAATTTAACGTGAAATTAAGTAGAAAGACTAAAGTAGTATTTTCTTGTAAAACGTACTCCAATAATCTCTTTTTCTCTCTCTCTCTCTCTCTCTCTCTCTCTCTCTCTCTCTCTCTCTCACACACACATTATTTAATTCTATATAAATATTATACCTTTTTTTTTTAAATGGGTCTTTATACTATTTGCGCTCCTTAGCATCAAAAGAGTTTGAAAACCCCTGCTCTAGGAGAACAAAAACACTAAAAAGAATACAACTTGATCAAACGTCTTCATATGTCATCTCCATTTAATTCCATTGCCATCTAGGAAAAACATATAGAGCACATAAATACACACTCAAACTCAAATACACACTCACATACTGTATGTAAACACGTTCATACCCTTACATGCAGGTACTTATTAAGATCTCCTTATCTACCTGCAGAGAAACACCCTTTGTGTGTCATACTCAATGGATATCTTCTTGCACACACACGCGGAGTCGGTTGGCTCAGCGGGGGAACCTCATGCTGTGTGCTAAGGGACACGGGTGTTGTATTATACCAGGGGTGACAAATGAAAGCTGGCATACTAAAAGAAACGGCAGCTTATTTGGTATGCTAATGTGAGAGGGAGAAAGAAAACACAGGAGGCTGGTGTGGAGCCCATGAAAGAAAGATCAATTTGCTCCAATTGGCTCCAGCCATCCTTGGTTTTCTCCAGACTCTCCCACTGGGAGAACTGCGGCATCCACCTGGGACTCCATCTCTCTTTACACAGCCTATTCTTCAAGTTGGTTTTAAAGCCCAGACAGCAATGCGCAAAAAAACGGGGCGATTCTGAGGGAGGTTGGGTGCAGTGTGTCAATAAGCTTGGCCGCCCTATGTTTGGAATTGTATCACACCAAAAAAAAAAAAAAAAAATTGAAACTGTGTGCAATGCATGGTTTGTCCTGTGGTGGTAGCGATGAAAATAATCATTTAATTGTGCATTTCTTTTAAACAATGTATATTATTTCTTAATAAACTCCTGAGATGCCTTCATCTGATCGATTTTTGAAGGCAGCATAGATGTACCCTTCGCTGCCTTTGAAATCCCACAATCCTGTGCTTTCCATTCGTGACAGTTGAGCTAGGAAAATAAAGATGGCGTCTGAAAGTTGCGGCTGATCGTCAGTTTGTGTGTAAATGTCCATTTTTGATCAACGTTTTCCACTTATGATGTCATTTCTAGCGAGAAATTACTATTGTAGTCGTTAAATATTCCCTTCGTTTTCACCAAAGCTCATTCTATTTTCCTGTAGATCATTAAACCGTCTCGTGAGGTACCATCGTGCGTAAACGCTGCCTGCAAAGTCATTGCCTGATAGGGCAGCGAGACAACAAGTCAGCTGTCTAAGTTTTCGGACGCAGCCAAGAAGAGAGCATCCGCGAGTAGTAGTGATGGCCGTTCAAGTGTGCCGCACACATCCTGAAAAGTGTAGCCAAACATTTTGATTGCGATGTGCTTGCGATTGTGTTTGCAGGAGTATGAGCGATTACTACTGCACAGACTCCGGCTCCAAATGACATCATCAGTGCAAGATGGCAATTTCTGGGATTTTTTCCCCCACCTTTTTTTCACCCAAAGAGTATTCAATTTCAGACTATAATGGTTGCTATGCACCTGATTATACTTCAAATAAGCTTTCTTTATACAAGCTGTGTTTTTGTGTGACAGCAGTGATAGATCAAATAATTTTACTGACTTTGTCTTTGAATTTTGTAAAGGCAAAATGAAAACCTTAATTCATGTTGAATGGAGAGAATAGGGTATTTTTCAATAGCTAATTGGTTTGAACATGTCCACATATGCAATCTTTTATCATATTCCAAATTAGGAAAACATAGTGTAGCCAAAGATATATTATGAGAAACGTGAACCATTTGTTCGCCCCTCGAGTATTTCGTTTATTTGTCAAGTGGCAGAAGCCATAAACGAATCGCTAATGAATGGCCCGTCAGTATTTAATAGTTCTTCATCATATGAGACAGATTACTGTCAAACAAATAAATGAACCTTTAAAATCCTTTTAGGATATGTGCAGAGATTGCAGAGTTATACATGACATAGTCAAATTATTTCCAATAATCCTGAAAAAAGGTTAAGATAAATGTTAAAAGTCCCTTCTTGGCCACAGTGTTCCTGTGTTCTAGAACCACCAGTCAACAAAGCAACTTTTGTAATAAGTGCAATGCTAGCTGCTAGCGTTGTTGTGCAACAGTCCACCAATCTTCCAGAAAAACTTTTTTTTATGACTACCTAAATAGTTAGAGACATAATAATCTGAAACAGTCCTGTTGGCGTTGGCATGCGGTGCGGACGCCTATTAATTAATCCAAGAGCGCTGCTCTCAAAGAAAACCATAAACTGAACCTCTCAGTATAATGTATGGCTCATGCAAGAACGCCCCAAACCGAAAACATATTGAGAGACATTTACATGAAAGTCTTTGGAAAAGTAATAAACTGCTGTGAGGAGTTTTTAAGGCTTTAGAAGAATCACTTATAGTTGCAAAAGACCTGCGCACTTTAAATGTACAGTTCAGTAGCTGTCTTAAATAATCCCTGGGCTCTCAACCAGTCAATTGCAAAAAATAAAATAATTATATTTTAATTAGTAGTGCTTGCTAAGGCAACCATCACTTTTGCCTAACACTTTGGGTGTTAGGGATTTGAACTAACTCCTAATCCTAAGTACATTAAACTTTAGAGCGTAACTCATCCAGGATTGTTAATGCAATGAACGTGAATGATATCTCAAAGAGGAGTGCCGTTACTTTTCTGAATGGTTTTTACTTGGCAAATAATAAAACAGGTCTAGACGTAAAGTGCAGTCACAAATTTTGTAGGTGATTTCAATAGTTTTGTGTGAGGGTGAAAAAGTGCCTTCTGTGTGAGCAGAGCACTGCTTCATACCTTTATACCAAAATTTCGCTAACATGACCACACATTCATATTGAAAGTAAGACCTGAATCATATAAAGAGACCCTTTGACTGGGATAGTAAACATCCACATAGAACAAAATAAATCACTTTAGCAACCAGCCAGAACACCACATGCAACGCCCTGGCAAACACTCAACATGCACTACTCTTCAAACAATGCAAAACTAAAGAAGAAGAGGTTTTCATGGGAACGTGTGAATAAATCTAGATTTAAATTCAAAGAGAAAAGATAGTCTATCTATGCTGACCTGACATTTTATCCATATCCAAAACGATGCGATGTGAACATTATAGAGCATTAAACACTCTCATGTAATGCCTGTTTTATTTACTGGAAGATGGAGGGCGCCCTCGGGCAGAAAGTCCACAAGTGAGACTCATAAGCTGAATCCGAAATCGCCCCCTAAACTCTCATTCACTATTCCCTACGTTATTCCACTAATACTTTTCACTTAAAGGAGTGAATGAAAAGGAGTGAGCGAATTCGGAATTGCCGTTGAGCGTACATCGGTTGTACACTCGTTATTGCAGTGCAATGTGGGATAGAATGAGTGCACTCAATAAAGTCCACTACGATTTCGGACACCACTACAATGGCTGTCCCCTCAAATAACACCGCATTTAGAGGGTATAGGGGGCGATTTTGGATTCAGCCATAGAAGTCATTACACTTCATTCCAGGAAATCCCTTATATGGACAAAGGCATCCAGCTATTGCTGTAGCTGAATAAAAAGCAGAAACGTTTTTCCTGATGAAACATGAAGACAATAAACATACGATTGTGATTGTGAATATATAGTTTATGTGCATTTTTCAAGCCATCTCTGAGCATGTTTCATAATGTTAATGTTGCAGGGCTAATTAGCCGCGTTTCCACTGTCGGGCCAGGGCCGGGCCATGCTAGTGCGTGCCAGGGCCAGTCGCGTTTCCACTGTCACTTCCGGGGCTTGATCGGGGCTTACTCGGGGCCAACGGCCAGGATTTCTGGCCCGTCGAATACCTTGGGCCAGAGCAGGCCAGCTCGGGCTAGAGGAGTGGTTACGAACAGAGGCGGAGTTCACATGAGTCGGAAGACGGCAGCGCCGGATGATTCTGTCAGCATTAAAGACTTTTAAAATAATTTAACTCGCGTTCATGTTTGAATGCCTTGTGTTTGTGATGCAAAAGACTATGCGCGCTAACCATTACCATAGTAAACATAGTAAACGCTTGAAGATACGCATAGTAAAAAAAACATAGTGAACGCTTGAAGAAATCAGACCAATCATAAAGGCTATCACAGTCATGTTTTTATTTTATCTGTCAGTAGCCTACGTCTCGTCTCTTTATACCGGACTATCATACAATAAAGCAACTTTTTTTTCGGGAGCTTCTGTTTCTCTGACTGAAAATATCTGTATGGGAGTCGAGAGAGTGCTAAAGCTCCTCAGGTCGTATTTTTGGTGGCATATATTTGTAGAAATTATCATTCTTTCTAAATGTGATGTAAATATGTCCTGTAACTACCAGATAAACAGTAACAGACGCGACTGAAGAAGTAAGTGTGTCCTCTTTCTTTTGTGAAATAGACCTAACGGTAATTTATTTCTGAGTGACTAATGTGCAATTTTGACAAATTAATTAATTATGATCAATGTATCACTTTTTATTGTAAACCTGTGGTAAAACATCGATGCTTGGGTTTTAAATATTCAAGTAAACAACAAAAATTCCAGCAAACGGACGCTTTTATCATGTTTGTTTTCAAAGCTGTTTCCAGTGATTTCTGATTAGTTTTCTGATAAAACTTCCATTTGTTGGTGAAATGATGGGTTAGTGTGACGTTGTTCCAGAGAGGTGTGTTACGGGCGTGTTTTAGAGAAGCGCTGTGGAGCTTCTGGCCCGACAGTGGAAACGCAGGCCCGGTGCTATTAGCCTGAGGCTATCAGCCCGGCACGGCCCGTTTAAAGCCCTGGCCCGGCCCTGGCCCGACAGTGGAAACGCAGCTATTGACATAGCCTTTATTACAGTATAAAACTATAAAATAAATGTTCTACCTTATTCTGTGATTTTTTTTTACATTGTTTAAAATCCATGACTTAATGCACAAGTGTTTGTAGTACATAAACCAATCATTAATTTGTCATAAGGAAAATATTATAGATTTCAAATTAGTGGTTATTGTTTAGCAGTGTATTTGATTTCTTAGCCAATTAAAAGCAATATTTAAAAATAAAACCTTTCTATTAGACAAAGGTGAGAAAAAAAAAGTTATTAGACTTGACATTTCTGTCCTCTGTACTCCTCTTAAACGAAGACGTTCAAAAGAAGAAAATGCAAGTGCGATTATTCATCTCTGTCCTTGAGACTGCTTATACATCTTCACAAGGTTTGTCACATTGCGATGTAGCTGGTGTAACTCTTTATAGCCCGTTCCAGGAATATGTGCTGAGACTCAAAAAGTATGTAAATAAATAAATACATAAAAAAAAAACTTTTATATTTATTTCAGTTATTAATTATATTCATTATTTATTCTATTTATCTCATTTGATGTCTGAAAGTTTTGCAAACAAAATTAGTATAGCACAAAAATTACTTAAACATCAAAATTAGATAAATTACACATGATTTAAAAAAAGTTTGAATACTTTTATTTAGCAAGAACATGTTAAATTGATCAAAACCTTTTATTTATAATATATATTATACATTTATAACCTATGTTATAAAATAAAGCTATATCAGTTCAGCTTCACATATAACAGTCTCGGGCCAAAAATGTGTGTAAAAATTGAGAAAGATGAAAAACTATTTATATTTTTTTAAACTATCTACTTTTCATTGTTAATTTTATATAAAATAATAGTTCAAATCAAACATGTCTAATAGTGTTCACAACAAAAAGCAATACACCAAAGTATACCAAAGAGCCGACATGGATTTACGAACACCATGCCAACTTCTCAGTGGCTCATGCACCTCCTCACACCAGGCTAAGCACCCTTATAAACGATACACAATCACGTTAAAGCCTATTAGACATGCATTAGTTACTCGCTCACTCACACGCAATCTCACACACACACCCGCACTCTGTCTGAAGGAGGGGTGCAACACACACCTGAGGGGAGACTGTTGGGGCTAACGGCAAGATCCACATGATGACAGAGTGTCAATACAAAGCAATTTAAGGGCGCATGAGAAATCGACCCCCCAGATAACAGGCAATTTCTCTGCTCCGATGACTCCTGTGGACAGCCAAATAACCACAAAAACGAGAAGAGAAAGAGGGAGTCTACTGCTGAGAAACTGTGATTTGGATCACGTTGCACTGGTTACTATTGCACATTCACTAGTGGCTTCTCGATCGCCCTCTCTCTTTATCTGTCTAGTTCTCTTTTATTTTCTGTCCATCTCTGCCTTAAACACACACACATATATGCAGCCCACCACTCTACTCAAGCCTTAAAACAGTTGCTTAAAACAAGATGGAAAGGTGTAAAACTAAACTTGAGGGTTTGAGATTTGGTGTCGAGTTGAATCCAAAAGCAAGTTTGCCAAAGTTTGGAATGTTAATAATATGATTTTCAAGACAACATCGGCACATATAGTACGTTTATTTGTCATTCTACCTACTTTTTAAGAAGAAAAATTGGTAACACTTTATAATAACTGCACGCTATTAATCATTAGTTAAGCATTAGTAAACCGTTAATTCATCATTTATAAAGCATTAATAGACATTAACAAGCAGTTTATAAATACAGTTATAAATGCAGTATTCTTAATTTATAAGCATATCTATAATGTGTTTAATAATTGTGTTTTCATACTTAATTAATGATCAATTTATCATTTCTAAATGAAGTATTTCATTATTTACAAACCGGTTATTTAGGAGTTGTCAGTGGTTCATAAGATCACTTAGAAAGTGTAAGTAAATTATTAATAAACTGTTTAAATACATATTATTATTCAGACATATAGTAATAGTTACTTAGTGTGTTAATAAATGGTTTATTAACATGTATTTCTACTGTAATTCAGGGTTAATTCGGGTAGTTATAAAGCATTTAGTAGTGGTCAGTTCACTATGTTTGTGAGCTAATCTAAAGTGAGGACTAGTTATGCTTTGTAAAGCGTTTATAAAGAAGATTTAAAGGCTGTTAATATTTTTATGTTCTGTATCGCTGTGTTGTATTTGTTTACTTTTTCTGTTTAGAAGAAAACTGAGTCTTTAAATCTCCTTTGTAAATGCTTTACAAAGCATAACTAGTCCTCACTTTAGATTAGCTCACAAACATAGTTAACTGACCACTACTAAATGCTTTATAACTACCTGAATCTACTACATTTACTTACACTTTCTAAGTGATCTTATTAGCCACTGACAACTCCTAAATAACCGGTTTGTAAATAATGCAATATTTCATTTACAAATGATAAAGTGATCATTAATAAATTAAGAAAATACAATTATTAAACACATTATAGACATGCTTATAAATCAAGAATACAGCATTTATAACTGTATTTATAAACTGCTTATTAATGTATATTAATGCTTTATAAATGATGAATTAACTGTTTACTAATGCTTAACTAATGATTAATAGCGTGCAGTTATTATAAAGTGTTACCGAAAAATTTACGCAATATAGAGTGTACTTTGTGCACTGCGAGAAATACTGTAATGCAAGGTGCTCAACTTGACCTTCTGTTTTTAAAATAAATTGAGATTAAAGGTGCTCTAAGTGATGTCACGCGTTTTTTAGGCCAAAACATTTTTTGTCACATACAGCAAACATCTCCTCACTATCCGCTAGCTGCCTGTCCCCTGAACACACTGTAAAAAAACGCGGTCTCTCTAGACGCCACAGGCTCCACAAACGGCAACAAAAACAAACTGGGCTCACCCGCACCACGAAACACAACAAACAGTGCTCCAGCCAATCACCGACAAGAAGTATTTGAGGGGTGTGGTTTGGGGGTTAGTGCACGTGCACTGCACATGAAGGGGGTGTGTGGAGGAGAGAGAAGCATGAAGAGGGAAGTTTGAATTATGGCCGACACACGACTAAAGAGACGACGTTCCGATGAACAAATTGCAAAGAAGAGGGACAAGGATAAGGAACGCGCGAAGTCCCGAATTTACATCGGAAAAACCCTCGAAAGGTGGCGAGAACTCCGCCGGCAGAAGGGCTTCCAATCCGACATTCAGTTGCTCTGTTTTTGCAGAACAGGTAAATCCATTTTTCTTTCTAAATTGACGCTCATGTTCGCCAAACCAACACAAGGATGTAATTAGCTAGAACTATGCAGTCTGCGTTAGCTTTGGTGAATACGTTTCTAGAAGCTAGCGATGTTTATGCTCACTGGGAATCGCGAAGCTAACGTTATCTTGCTATTATTGCGTCCTTGTATGGGAGCTATAGTTATAGTTATAACCTCAGGTGTCGAAACGATTTTAAGACAATGTTTCTCTTTTTCTGCATTCTGTTCTGCAATATATAAAAGCAGTTATCTAACTTGGTGACATTACACATTGAATGAAGTATCAGTAAAACTTAACTTTGTTTTTAGTGATTACTTTGACTTTCCTTTATGCCGGAAGGGAGGGGAGGAGGGAGGAGACGGGATGAGGAGGAGGGAGGGTCTAGCTAGCCTCCGTTTTGTTTGACAACAATTCGAATGTCAACACTCCCGGCATCACTTAGAGCACCTTTAAATACATTCAGTTTAAGTTCAGTTTGGGCGTGTCCGAATCCACTTTTGCTAGTTTAACAATGGGAAAAATGGTCGGCGCACCCGGCGCATGGTCTAAAAGGGTTGTCCCTATTCTTATAATGAGTAATGAGTGTGTCTTGGGCTTTACGTGCAATAAACCAATGGTGCAGTCTATTTCAGTTGGCTCAAAATAGCAACGGTCCAACAATGCGCCAGAACACACATTGTTTTCAGACCAGCACGCATGGGCGAACAAATGGGCGCAAATGCATTTGCTATTTAAACAACGTGGCGCAGGACGTGAAAATGATCACTGCATCGGACTGAAACTAGCAAAAAACACTTGGCGCTGCATTGCGCCGGGTGTAAGATAGGGCCCAAACTGTCCTAACTGCAAATTTTCATGGGTGGATTCAATTTAGTGAATTTCATTCAGATGGTTCATGTAAACAGTTTGCAAAATGTGAACTGCTTGATTTACATGAACAGTCAGAGCAAACTGATTCGCTAAAATGAATCAGCCTATTAATTTCAATGAATCGACTCATTCTGATTCATTTAAGTCAGCTATTTAGTTTGGATGGTTCATGGAAATGGTTGACGTTCATGAACAGTCTGAACAAACCAACTCATTAAAATGAATCCGACTATAATGATATAATGAATAAATTTGTTCTGATGGTTCATGTAAATGGTTCACAAAAAGTGAACTGCTTGACTTACAAAAACCATCCAAACAAAAAGATTCACAATTACCAACAATACAGAGACAACAGTTTAACACAATTTAAGGTCGATAAACTGAGTTTGCAAACAATATAGTATAAATCTGCAATGCAGCATTTTGTCATGCTATTTGTTAAAGCTAAAAGTAGCTTTATATTGGAAAAATGTATATTTAAAAAATCCAATAAAAAAAATCCAATACAATAAAAAATATATATATATTGAAAACAACTTAGCAACTGTCACACTAATCAAAAGATCTTTGCTTCTTGGTGTGACAGCCGTTCAAAGTAAACTTCTAAGATAAAGGCCTATAACATAAAATCACAAATTATACTAGATGTTTCACCAATGCCCAATGTTTTGGAGGGCTTTTAACCATGTGAAATGCAGAGAGAGGCTTTGTAATGGAGAAAGAAAAATGACTCCAGAATGGTGTAGTTATGACATCTAACTGGCCAATGTTAACCAGCTAAATCGCATCCACTTGGGTTCACGTACCAAAAAAAAAAGTAGGCATCATATTATTCGGTACACTAGTATTCCATTCCAAACACAGTCATACATTTGAAGCCTTGACTCATTACATTTATGACTCAGTTAAGGGAATCAGACATTCCACTCCAAGACTGAAGTTCAAGACTGAAAGAAAAGGGAGGTTTCGGCCAACAACCCCATATTAAAGACTCTAATGCAGGAATGCAGAAGAGTTATTTAATTGCCACATTATATTTCCTTATAAAATGCTCTATTATTCAGAGCATGCTACGGTCGCATTCAAGAACAGTTTTTTGTTGGTGCTCTCAGAGACCTGCCTGCTAACAGGGAGTATAGCTTAAAGACTGACACTTCCTGCAGGCAGTGTTTGGTAATAGGGTGGGTTGTCAATCAAAAGCTGTTTCCCGAAGACGACAACTAGTCTATATATTCTCAGTGTTTGGGTGAGTGCGAGGTTACAGAAAACTTTTCAGATTTATAGATTTATGACTAAGAATGCATTAATTTTTCAGAGATGCAGGATATGTTGAAGGCATTCTAAGGGACGGGTGTTCTTTTAATCATTTTCATGCATTACCAATTCATGGACTCACTGACTGATTCGTTTAACCATTCAGAGACTTTGTTAAAAGTATTTTGAAGGATATTAGTACTCTTTATCTAGGTGATACAAGTTGTGTGCCATATAGGTGGATGTTTGAAAAGTCAAAAGGCATGGCATGGCAACACTTTTACAGACAGTTGTTAACCTTAAGTGTTAGGAGGTAGGCTATAGTCTGAAAGAAAATCTATCTTTAGCTTGAGAGGTGTAAAATGTAAAACCTGATATCACACATTTTCTTAGACAAATGAATAAATTAAACAAAAGGAAAAGAGTATATTATCATTACACAAGATTCTTAACACAAGGTTGTGGCTCATACCCAACGGGCAGTGGCGGTTCTAGGGGGGGGGCCCCGGGGGGGCCAGTGCCCCCGTGTCACCAAGCTTGGCCCCCCCTTTGGCCCCCCTAAATTTGGAATCGTAAAATCACACCAAACAACTGCGCATTTTATCAGTTGCGGCGATTTCATCTATAGGCAGAGCCGGATTAACGCAAAGGCAAACTAGGCACGTGCCTAGGGCCCGATTGGCGGGATGGGGCCCAGACAGAGGGACAAAAAACAAAAACAAAAAAAATGTACAAATGTCCTATCTACCATTTATTTCAATATTTATTAATTAACTAAAAATAGTGACGATGTTTATCTTAACCATAGACTGTTACATTACTGCAGTTAAACCAATGAATGTGTCCGTTACAAAGCGGGTGCCGGCTTCTGAAAGTATGTGTAACGAACGCATCCGGTGCTGCGAGGCAAAAGCCTAATAAGCACACAAAGAAGCACAGCTCATAATGCAGGTGTGTGAGTTGTCGTCATCTATTTTGGAGTGATTGCAATGTATTCTAAATATAAACTTGTACTGTAGATCAGCGTTTATTTCTGGAAAAATCATTCACCGCTTTATTACGAGTTTAAAAGAGCGCGAGCGTCATTAACGTGCCCAGACGCGACGCTTTGAATTTGCGCGTACAATGAATAACATCGCGTCGGGAGCTGACTAGTAAAAAAGCTACAAAATTAAAAGACAAGACGTCTGTATTCTAAGTTAAAAAGCCAACACACTACAACATTTTTAAATGTTTCAAATAAAGGATCTCATATCTATGGGTCTATCTTCTAAATTCTGCTGATGATTAGATTATACCCTGACATTACGCCAATAATATCAGTTTATATTTTTTTTTCTGCTCAGTAGCGATCGTGTCTTTCTCTTCCACTTGATTTGTGTATAGCATATTTAAGGTAGCAATGCAATATAAAAGCACTTATGCTCATCTACTGAAGTGGGATTCTGGAACTGTGAATAAATTGAATAAAACAGCAAAATAACAACAACAACAATAACATCTTCATTAAACAAAAAAGAGATTACCTTAGATAAAGTTTGATTAATACGTACATACAGTACCGGTAAAAGTCTGGACCCATTACTATTTTTAATGTTTTTGAAAGAAGTTTATTATTATGCTCTACAAGCCTGCATTTATTTGATCAAAAATACAGAAAAAAACAGGAATATTCAGCAAGGATGTGTTAAATATATAAAAAGTGATAGTGAAGACTTTTTTAAAACAACTTTTTAATAACCAAAAATCCTGAAAAAAAGTATCACAGGTTATAAAATAAATATTAAAGGAGAAGTTCACTTTTAAAATGAAAATTCTGTCATCATATACTCACCCTCATGTTGTTTCAAACCTGTATGAATTTCTTTCTTCTGCTGAACACAAAGGAAGATATTTAGAAGAATGTCAGTAACCAGACAGTTTTTGGGTCCCATTGACTTCCATAGTATATTTTTTTCCTACTATGGAAGTCAATGGTACCCAAAAACTGTCTGGTTACTGACATTCTTCTAAATATCTTCCTTTGTGTTCAGCAGAAGAAAGAAATTCATGCAGGTTTGAAACAACATGAGGGTGAGTATATGATGACAGAATTTTCATTTTAAAAGTGAACTTCTCCTTTAAGCACCATTTCTAACATTTGATAATAAATCAGAATATTATAAAGTTTTCTGAAGGATCATGTGACACTAAATTCAGCTTTGCATCACAGAAATATAAAGTATAGTAAAATAGAAAACCATTATTTTAAATTTTAATAATATTTCACTATATTATTTTTCTGTATTTTTGATCAAATAAATCCAGGCTTAATGAGCATAAGAGACTTCTTTCAAAAACATTAAAAATAGTAATGTGTCCAAACTTATGTACTGTGTAAGTAAAAATTTACTGCTTTTAAAATTAAATGTTGTATAAATAAAAAGGTTAGGAATCATATTTGTTTCAAGTGTTTTTTTATTGGGGGTGGGGGGCCTCCAACATGAATTTTGGCACTGCAGCACGACGTATATTCACATCAAATGTTAACGCAGAGGAACGGGACACTGCAGTTCACAAAAGTTCATTATTTGCATGTGCTTTAAAGCCTTGCCGGTTAAACATGTCATTCGCTGCTGATGCGCTGTTCAAATATGCGCTTTACTGAGCGCGTACCCTCGACGCGCACATGCACTAAAAGCCTGTTACTGGACTAAGTTATCTTTTGAGTCTTATATTGCGCTAATACTGTCAAATACAGACAATGTTTACATAAACAAAGTTGGTTATGTCTAAAGTGAAAGCAAACAGAGAAAATTAATTAAAATCTGCTTGTCATATGCGTGTATATTAGACGCGTCGCGTGCAGTTCTTAAAGAGACAGTAGCCCTAATAATAAACATGCTGCCGCTTGTCCTTAAAGAGATAGTTCACCCAAAACCAAAACAGTTGCTGGTCCCCATTGACTTCCATACATAGTAGGAAAAAATATATACTATGGAAGTCACAGATGGAGGGTACATCAACTGTTTGGTTACTCACATTCTTTCAAATAACGTTTATTTTCAACAGAAGAAAGAAACTTATTCAGGTTTAAAACAACTTAAGAGAGTAAATGATGACTTTTTGGGGGGAGAACTATCCCTTTAATGTTAATAAAACAACAAAACACACAGAGGAAATCATTCACTGCTCTTGACTGATAACTTTAAGTCTGTTGTGTTTTATTTTCATATGTGTTCATTTAATTACTTTCTTCAATTCTACTGTTAAATACACCTATAGCTGAAAAAAATAAAGCACTGTTTATTTCATTTGTATATTAAGTTGTGTATGTGTAATATGTATCTCTGTTCTTAATTTTTAATAACAAAGAAAATAGTGACAAAGATTTTTATTTTCGCCACTTTGGCCTAAATGTCTGCCATTCTTTTTTTTTTATATTTTGTTACCTATATTTTGTTACCTATAAGGCTTTGCTTTTAAAATAGGGACATTAGTTTGGCTGTAATGCTCAGTCACATGCAAAATAGTAAAACCAACATGAAAAAAGAATCGTGATAAAATCGTGATTTTCCTAAAAAATAAAATTTAAAAAATTTAAAAAAAATTGTGATATGATATTATTGCCATATCGCCCACCCCAGGTGTAAAAAAGTGACTAGATGTGCTTAGATGCTAAAAATGTGTTATTATTGATCATTATATCACACTACAATCAAACATAATGAACCATTCATTTGAATTGAAATTGTTTTATTAGCTTAGCTAATATAATTTATTAGCTTTTTCTAGAGATTGCAGTCATGCATGACATGGTGAAAAATGACTTGAAATAATACTGAAAATAGGTTAAGATGAATGTTAAAGGTGTGCCCCCTAAAAGCACAAGTGGCCCCTGCCTGGCCCCCCCAGTTACTGTGGTCTAGAACCGCCACTGCCAACGGGCTTGATCAAGCTGTTGAAGTGTGACTCTAAGATTTAAGGTGGGTGCCAGAGACTAAATTTAAAGAGACTGGCATGAAAGACAAAATCAAAGGAGGTTTTTGAACCTGTCATTTCAGGAGTGAGACGTGTGGGTGAGAAGGACACGGATGAGGGTGGACTTCCTTTGAGAAATTGTTCATCAAGCAAACTTTTCAAAGAAAAGTTTGCAGTTAATCTTTCTGACTCATATGAAAGGCATAGAGAGATCACAAGTAGTGGCGTGAAAAACTCTCCTCTTTTTCACGCAGGCTATATTACGTTCACATAAAACAGCTCATAATCATGTGGAAATCACAAGTGAAAAGGTGTGGGATCATGATGAGGTAACCATAGAAACACACACACACATTGCCCCTTCCTTGCGTGTTGCTTTATTTAAAAGGTTCTTTGTAAACCTTTTGTCCTGACATGAGCATCATCATCCTTATTCACACTAAAAGAGGATTTTTTTTTGTGTGTGTTTGTGTTTGTGAAGAGATGAGTTTTCAGGGACTCGGCAGTCCGAATAGGGTTGATCATTCCACACCAGCGTTTTTGAAAACACTTGACAGCCAGCGCCAGCATTTTTGATTATTTTCACAAAACTTTCAGGGCCACCAGAATATTTTGTTGAATGAATATCTGAACATGTAAAATGTTTTATTCAAGCTTCATGCATTCTTTTTTTTATAAAAATTTGTATGCGGGTAAGTTTCATAAAAAGCAACATTTTGAGCAAAAAGCTGAGAAAAATCGCATTTTTGTCAAAGACGAACAATGATCAAAAACATAAATGGAGTAGATCGAGTTCATCAACATCCCCAAAGCGTCACAATCCTATAGCTCATCCTGGGTCAACATTTCATTCAGTAACATTAGGCAGTTTTGATTTATATGCCGTTTAATGTGACGATCGCGATATTTGACATATGATTACATATGATATTGCTTGTTTCTCCTTCTTCTTTGCATATTTTGATCAGGGTATTCAGTACTCTTTCAGAAGATGTGTAATAGCGCCCTCTACCGTATAACAGTGAAAACCCGGAAAGCCAGAAAATTCCGTCAGTGTTTTCTTATCTTAAATGTTTTATAATCCTAAAAAAGCGTATATTTCAGGCTGGACCAGGCACCGTGTATGTGCAGTCTTAAGGGCCTGTTCACACAGAATGCATTTTTCCAATCCACTGTGCGACTTTTCCATTGTTTTTCAATGTAAACATGCGCTAGATGGACGTCTTTAACCTTTACGCTCGCATCTTTTGCTGAGTCTCGTGCGTGACACAACATTCTAAAAAAGCGACGCTCAAGTTAAACGATGTTAAACATTTTAAAAATGCGTCTTTAGACTTTGTGCTTTTGTTGTTCCACTGAACACCTGCCTTTTTAACAGCAAAAACGCATTCTTTGTGAATTAGTCCTTAAGTGTGTGTCTCAAAACTGTTTCTATGGCAACCGGAGCACATGTGACCCAATGACTTCACCAATTGGCGATTGGTTCTTTAATTTAGAAGGTAGGACTGCCATATTGTTCACAAGACCTGCTACATTCTGAGTTATGAAGGGCCTGATCTTACTGATGTTGTGCAGTGCAATTCTGCATGCTGTTGTTGCAATGCCAAACTCGATGGGATTATACATATATTTTACATATGGACAGGCCTTTTGTTTTTACTATATTTTGTGTTTGGTTCCCTTAGAGAAAACTGCAGTCGATGCGCCCTATGGCCAGTCCATCCCTTCTTTAGTTTACTCCAAAGTCAGTGTAAAAAGCAGAGCTGGGTCTATGTGGCGGTTCTTATTACCAAACTACAGATAATACACTTATTAAGTGATGCGTATAGTTACCGTTTAGCCTGTGAAAGCCTGACACATGCTCTGGCATTCTAAACTCTAGAGACGTTTCCAACTGGATGCAGTAATTGTGCTTTTCATTCTTAATGATCTGCAAACCTTAAAAGGCTAAGGATTTTTCATTCCCCCTTCAGAAAGTTTGACCAAAACTGCCCAAGTTAACTGCCTGAGGATGTGTAATTAGGAAGTTCAAACTACGAGTCTAAAGTCTCTTTACAAAATGGTTAGGATTTCTCAGCAAAGCCTACTAGAGTCTAGATTAGCTGCAGTTGTATTATAATATTTATGAAATGATTAATTATGTAGAAAGTTTGTTTTATATGATAGCAGAAACTGTTAAAAAAAACACACTTAACAGTTACTATTATGGTGTGAAGTAAATTTAAAAAAAAAAGAATGCAAAATAAACTTCAATATAGACTACTTTGATGTTGTCTATACTGTATATCTGCTATTTTACAATGACCTTGAATACATTTCATTCACTATTAAGTGGGGGAAATTCTTCTTTGATCTGTGAAATTTTGAGGTTGAGGATATTTCACAAAGTTTTGAGCAGTACCTCCTTTCCTTTAATGAGGAACAAGTTGTCAGTGAAAGCCAGTAGCTGTTCATTTCACAGAAGTCAAACCTCTTCCTTCATCAGGATGATCTGCTCAGACTCCAAGCCATTCACATAAAACCCCTTTAAAATGGGAATGGGGTCATTTTGTGTCAACTCAACCAGAGGTCTGGTGAAAGAAATACATAAATGAAGAGGAAAGCCAAAATATTAAATGTTATGGGTGTATATTTACTGAAAAATTCAATGAAAATGTTTACATTTCTTATGGTATCTTCTTTTTAAAGGCCTATTCTGGTTCAATCCCAGATATATGGAGATCTTAATGCGACTCCATGAGTAAATTGGTCAGTTGTACACATTTTTAGTGGTCAAAAACCAAATGTGGGTAACTTTTCAAACAGCTGTTACTTATAGTGTTTAAAGAGGAATGTCTGAAGGACAAATAATACTGAAACTAGGAATGTATCTCGTTTCCCTCTATCAAAAATTTTTGCATACAACACACCTCTCTGAGTGCCAAAAATATAGATTTTTCTATATAAGTGTTAAAGATATCTTAATATAAATTTAGATTCGTGTTCCTCTGAAAATTCTCTTTTTGGAATCTTAATTTTTAAGGCCCTGTGTGTGTGTGTGTGTGTGTGTGTGTGTGTGTGTGTGTGTGTGTGTGTGTGTGTGTGTGTGTGTGTGTGTGTGTGTGTGTGTGTGTGTGTGTGTGTGTGTGTGTGTGTGTGTGTGTGTGTGTGTGTGTGTGTGTGTGTGTGTGTGTGTGTGTGTGTTACGATGCTGCATATTTGAACTCTTGGTAGCTTCAGAAGCTTCATGAACAAAATCTCTTCTTCCAAATATCCCTGAAACTGATTCAAATATAGGTTCATAAATACACTTTTGAGAGCAAGTTCAAAAACCACCTGATATTGCTGGATTTACAGTATCAGTCGAGTATGAACGAAAGCAACCAACATTACAGAGACTTTGCAACCGGAGTGTGAACGCCCATTGAGTCATAATTGCAAGTTACCATGACACTGCTTCATTTTTACGAAATGAGCTCAACACATTAGATTCCTGGCATTGTGATTACCACATAAAATGAGGCAGTAATTTGTAATCCTTAAAAACAAGCAAAGCGGTTTGTTTCTACATATTGTTGATGTCTCATTCCCAGGGATTTCCCCCAACAAATCATCTGTCTCTGTCTCCTTAGAAAAAGAAACATATGCTCTAGCCTATACAAAAAAAGACTGCAATTTGAAAGATTTTAAAACGTATAAAAAGCTATAGAGATGTATTATGAATTCAACTAAAAAATAATTATATTAGCCAAACAAGTGTGCATGCATGGGCACAAGACAGTATGACTTGCATTAGATCTCATACACACTACCAATAATGCAGAAGCTATACTTCTGTTTGGATTTCTACAAGCCATTGGATGCCACAGAGCTTGTCAGATTCACAAACTAATTGTTCTTTTAAGTGGGTGTTTTTAATGAATCGATAGAACCGATTTGCAAATTGGCCTGCATCAAACTCACGCGTTATCAATTGGACAGATTACTGAGTTAATAACACTCTCACTCGCTGAATCGAAAGTCATCACTTCTAGTAATGCCAAACTGATCCCAAGAAAAAAAAAGTTTGCTTCTAATAATAATTGATTGGTATCAAATAATAACTTGCTATTGACATGTTCAAAATAACACTTTTGTTTTGGTTCTCTCAACCAGAACTACTATGGCACAAACCACTGAATTATACACCAATTACAATTTTAAAGCTAAAAACATCAAAACAATAGGCATTTTAATTTGCAGATGCATTCATAGCGCACTTGTTGCCACAGTACACAAGTAAGTGCCAGAATACAAAATTGAAAAGTTACCAGCCCAAATTCACCAACATATTTCGAATGCCATACAGTTCTGTAATCTTAATAAGTTTAATTTTACCCTGTATGAAAGATGGCTTCTCCATTTTTGATAGTTTAAAAACTATTGTGCTCAATTTACAACAATCACATATTAGTGGAATATCTATTTGTCTGTTTCATTTCTGTTCTTGTAACATTCAATAACTCACACACACTAAGATATTAGGTGAAATATGAAGCATTTGTGTTAAAAACACAATGGGGTCGTTCTATAATTGCAGTGACATTTCCATCTGATTTTTTTCTTGTCAAAAATGAATCTCATCAATAATATATTCAACCTACTTTACAATATTCATTATCTTCTTTCGCATTTTATGCAAGGTCATAGTAACTGTATAAGTGTAGGATTAAAAATATGTTTTACCATATAGGCTGCGGTTTTGACAATGGTGTTTCACCTTTAGGAATCAGTAACACCACAGATGCATTTGGAGGAAAGATAGAGGAAGCCATTACAAAAACAAACCTGCTACTACTGATCTCGTCACATAACCAAATCTTCAACATCACAGACATTTCAATGTAAATGTAAATGTAAATTTCACAATAGAACTTCAAAAAAACAAGCAGAAACTCACTGTCAGTAGATCCAGTACTCCCCTACCACACATGACCTTTCACCTCAGGAAGTGTTTCAGATAAAAGTCCCTCTGCTGTTTTTGTATTTTTACGTTTTGCTTATTTTAATTTACTAGTCTATTAAACATTATATTTTACAGCAAATCTCTTTTTTTAACCTCTTCTTATTACCCTTTTAACTGAAAAAAAAACCTCTACACAGTTGCATAACAGAACAGGGAGATTGATATTCATACTTTTCAAAATAATTAGATATTTTACATATTAATAATAATAATAATAATAATTAAAGCTGCAAGCAGCATTTATCGGGGTTCAAGCAGTTAAGGCATTTAAGGCCTTTAAGCACACAAGCATCAAAAGACATTAAGTTTTATTTAGCAAGCATTTAACAACTGCCATCATAGATGAAAAAGTCAATTTACAGCCAATACAGGCAGTGTACCATAGGAAATATATGGTTTTAAAGCGTTTTTACAGTTATAGCACCTTTTTGCCTGAGTCTTCTTATAGTCTTGCCTGATCTCCACCACTTATATTAGTAGTACTCAAAGTGTGCCCATATATATATGTGTCAGATTTGTTGTAAATATGTAATTTTGATAAGGAGTTTAGACAATTATATTCAGTGGCGTAACGAGCCAACACCGGGCCCTTAAGTAGGATTATCAAGGCGGGCCCCTTGATGACGCAATTGATGACATTGATGACGCAATGTCCGCGAGTAGGCTACCATGAATAGGGCAGGATATATAAGAGATGAGATGACTAACAAAATCAGGAGTAGCCTACGCTCACCAAAAAAACAACAACAACAGCGCACCATAACACATTGTTAGGCCTAGGTCCAAATACATAAAAAAGATGCTCTCTTACATTTTCCGAGCTTTCCTTTGTGCAACTGCAAAGTTGTCGATTAGATCTGGATTGTGCGCACAGGCATTCTCAATTGACCCTTTGCAGGGAGTTTGATTGACAGGTGATCTGACTAATCATAATCCGCCATTTTGCCCAACAAAGCAGTCAGGAGAGTTAGTAGATTAACATTGGAGGATTTAATTTTGAAAAACAAAGTGTACTGACGTCTTAGCACTTTAAAACAACATTCCTTTTATGTTTATTCATGTTTATTTTAATGCTATAAATTAACTAGAAGGAAGAGATGATCAGTTCACAAGCAGCTTTAACTGAGCCTCGAGTCTACAGCGATCTGTCAGACACATTAAAGAGTCACAAAACGGTATTTATTGTTTAAATGTCTCTAAAAAATTACTACATTTGAAAGGTGAGACTTTGTTTCATATCAAAAGTACTTGTCTGTCAGTGCGCAGTCTTTTCTCTGATCCGCAATGTATTTTTCACTGCATGAGAACTTGGTGTGGTGTGAGAGTGGCGTCGCTTGTCAGACATAGCAACAGTAACTAAAGTGGGCGGGTCTTTGCGAACGGTCATTGACAGTATGGACGGGGATTCGCCAGTCCCAATTCAAAACAAATTTCATCACAATCCATCATTGTTCGTTTCAAACATGTGAGAGCATCAAAATGATCCATGGGTGAAATTGATTAGATTTAATTTATTTTTTTGTCAGTTCCTATCCTAATTTTAACATTTTGGCGTTATTGTTTAGCTATTTACCTATGTCTTCAAATTTTCTTTGTTTTTTTGTTGTTGTCTCGATCGGACTAACGGCTTTGAAGATAACCACAATTTTTTAAAGCTCTAAATGACACTTACAAAAGTCATAAGGCGAAACCTGGCATGTTTGGTATTGTTGGACTCGGCAAGGATTCAGGAGTCTTAGGAGGTCACTCATGTGAATAAAACACGGGCTTGAAACTTCTAAGGCTCCTTCAAGGCATTGTGCCAATGACGTATACTGAGTTTTTTGAGATACACCAATGTTCTCATAGACTATCATGGCACCCTGGACAAAGACACTGCGTGCCAATTATCAGTAGACTAATGGTTGGGTGCGCTTATAGCTATTTTCATGATTTTTTCACTGTTATGGCGCCAACAAAAGGCCAATTGTCACGATTTTTTTCATGTCAACTCAGATTGAGCTTATGAACATGTGTCCCAAGTTTAGCGAAAATATCTCTTTCCACTCACAAGTTATAACAATTTTATAGCGCCACCAAGTAACCAATTGCCATGATTTTTTTTCACGTGACCTCAGAATGAGCTCATGAACATGTGTCCCAAGTTTTGTGAAAATATCTCTTTCCGTTCACAAGTTATAACCGTTTTATAGTGCCACCTAGTGGCCAATTGTTGCGATTTTTTTCAAGTGATCTCAGATTGAGCTCAGGAAGAAGTATCCCAAGTTTAGCAAAAAAATCTCTTTCCGTTCACAATTTATAACTGTTTTAGTAAAAGTGGCCCTGGTGCCATCAAATATTTTGGTTCCCTTTATCGACCGTTGATTGAAATTTTGAATTTTTTGGATGATTATTGATTGTCAGACTCCAGAGAATATTCTTGCAGTGGTTTGGTTCCGATCGGGAGAAAAACCTAGGAGAAGTTTGCAAAAATAGGTTTTTCAAAAAAATGCAATTTACTCGAAATTGGCGCCTGAAGGGCGAGCAAATCGGAGATAGCCATTTTGTCCGCCTTGAGCCAAGGATTCCAACGATATAAGACACTTGATCCTGGGACAAACGGTCTAAGAGTTGTGAGCGATTTAGTACTTTTGGTTGCTGTAGCGCCACCTATGGGCCAAAATGGGGTCATACTCTGATAGGTTGTCCCCAAATTGAGGCCTACCATCTGGCCAGGTTTCACGTCTCTAGGCCTTACGGTTTGTCCTGCACGATGCGTTTTACGAATCCTTACAATTACAATAGGGTTTCAGCATTTCATGCTTGAACCCCTAATAAGAATGAAGGCTTTTTGCCAGTTATAGCGCCACCTATGGTCCGATCTCCATGAAACTCTGCATGCTTCCTCACCATGTTCTGACACATATGCTCATCAATTTTTGTGAAGTTCTGAGTTTTCATTTGGGATTTATAGGCTTTTTAGTGTATTTTGCCACGCCCCTTTTCTAAATGACCCTGTTACAGCCAGCCAAATGCAAAAGTTCAACTTTTTTTCGATAATTATTGATCTAGAGAGTCCAGAGAATGGTCCTAGACTGGTTTGGTTCCGATCGGGCCAAAAACCAGGGACTAGTTCGCAAAAGTAGGTTTTGGACAAAATCCGACATAGCAGAAAATTTTCCCTGCCTACATCCAAATCGGAGATAGCCATTTTGTCCGCCTTGAGCCAAGGATTCCAACGATATAAGACACTTGATCCTGGGACAAACGGTCTAAGAGTTGTGAGCGATTTAGTACTTTTGGTTGCTGTAGCGCCACCTATGGGCCAAAATGGGGTCATACTCTGATAGGTTGTCCCCAAATTGAGGCCTACCATCTGGCCAGGTTTCACGTCTCTAGGCCTTACGGTTTGTCCTGCACGATGCGTTTTACGAATCCTTACAATTACAATAGGGTTTCAGCATTTCATGCTTGAACCCCTAATAATAACAACAACAACAAGATAATCTATACTGTTCCAAGATGCAGATAAAAGTATACACATTTGTGCATTTTAGCCATCATAAAGTGAGTAACAGCATTTAACCACAGTAATTGTACATGAATCAAAATCCTTCAAATGTACAACAATCAACATTGTTAATCTAGGAAACGTTGTTGACTGTGCTCATATGTAGTTGCAGACTAAATCAAAGGTAATTCTTTCAAATATTATGTAACAAATGTTCCTCAAAAGGCCAAAAGCAATGCATAAAAAATAACAATAACTCACATTCATTTCTTTACTGAATTCCACATGCAATGATTGCTGAGGATAAACCATAGGCCCTTCCAGTATGTGTCTGTGAACTGCCAACAGGACTTCCTGGTTAAAAAGGATTTCACTTCCTGTTTATAGTCCACTGTGAGCTTGCTTAAATCCAATCATGCGAAAGGCTATAAAAGCGAGGGTAGAACAAATATTGTTAACGTAACAAATTACAAGATCTCTGGCGATTCCCAGCTACTTTCAATAATCAATCAATTTGAGTAGGCCTATGATTCTAATTTCCAAGCTGTTGTAGATATGGGGGAAATTATTTCATATGATTTTATGACTTTTAAATGTGATCCAACTGCACCACAATCAGACGATACAGTTTTTGAGACGTACTGTCAGTATTAAATGCATAATTAAAAAAAAAAAAAGCTAAAGAAACATCACCATCGTTCATATCCATGTGTGGCCCATGATTCTCTCGAAATTTGAATTTGAATCTGCAACTACTTTTCAATTCATTTTCATTTCTTATGTATGAGTAGAAAATGAGATTCATAAGGTGACTCAAAGGCCTATGGATGGTGTGTTAAAAATAAAAATCTATAAAATATCACTTGGCTTCATTTCATTGGACTAGGTTAGCCCAAGGGGAATCTATGTAGTTTGCCAATAACTAAATCATTGATCTTCTAAGGTTACAGTGAACTCAGAGGGGAATTGCCTTATTTGCGTGTAAGCGAATACCTATATGAACCAAATCAAACAGACTTAGCCAGTCTGATTAGATTCAAGGGCCTTTAGCAATAGGTGGAAAATGACAAATGCAAAGTACTTTGACTGTAGTGCTTCCATTCCATTTCAATGTGAAATAAAAATGTACCTAATTTTATTTCTTATTGCATGGTCCCAGCAAACAAGGAATGCTTTTAGAAGTCTGGCAATGTTCTGAACCGACATTCTTCAAGTAATGTTAATGTAATGTTCGTTCAAAGTTATCTGGTCTTTAATCATGTTCAAAACAAAAACATTATTTATACATTGTTCATGGAGCATTTTTGTCTTCAGTGTTTTGGTTGGATGTCCATGTAACATTTTTTAAATGATACGACTTGTTTCAGAATATTCAGAGAACATTCAAAATAACATTCCAGTAATATTTGAAGAATGGTATAATGCAGTTTCCTTATTGTTCGCATAACCAAGAAAAAGCTTTGAAACATTTAAAAAGCTAGACATTTTTGAAGACACAGAGAACATTCCGAAATAAAGCAAAGCGTTCTTAAAGTATATTTGTGTTTGCTGGGTTACTGTGCCAGTTACTCTGCCTTCTCTGTCTTTCCTTCTGCTGATGTTGGATAATGTTAATCAATAGCAAAATAGCAGTTTAGGTAGGTCTGGCTCCATGCTGGTATGTAACATCTTGTCTAACTGAATATCCAGTTTCACTCATCATATTATGTAAGTAAAATGGGTTGTGAATGCCAATTCATGCTGACTTTAAGAAGGCTAATGAGCTAGTTTGAGTGATTCAGGTGCATGCTTAAAGATCACATGCGCTTGCATTACTATTTAAAGTAATGATTTATGTATTTTAAAACAGGTCAGCTTTCCCAAAATAACAGTCGTATTATTTCACACTCCTGTTCCTATACTTTAAAGTGCACACATACAGAGACTCTCCCTCACTGTCACATTTTTGTTCAACACATTGACGAAAAGTTTGACGGTCTCACAGATCATCCCACACATCAAAACCCAACTGCACTCGACAGAGGGGAACTGACATTCATCAATGTACGACCATCTATTAGGCGCAAAATCACTGCACATATGAGTCCTTTACTAGAGGACGTTCTGTCCTCGGTTCGCAGTGATCTTCCTGTCCCACCGGGCGTCCCTGCCATATAGTGATGAATAAGCCCTAGGATAATGAGAGGACATATAATGTAGGGCAGGCGGACGGTATGGGGGCCGCTGGGGGCCCTGGGGCCGCGGTTCTCCAGTGAGTACCGTTGAGGCAGGCTCCTCTCCCCTGACTGCCCATGATGCATTGAGCTGGAGTCTGCTACTGTACTACACGGAGAAGAGAACGTGAGCACTCTCATTTATTATGGACGAGCAAATTAGTGCCATGATGCATGCATTAAACATCCTGACGGTGGCATTACCTTGTGCATGAGAAAGAAGGAGAGACGGAGAGAGTGTGACAGCGAGATAACTTCATGAATGTATCATACACTCGGGAGGAGAGAGTTAACAGTTACACAACTGCATTAATAGCTCTTTAATGTGACTCTTAACCTCCCAGTCGTATTGTATAACGAATAAATGTGCTTTCAAAATCAACAGAAACTGAAGCGAGCGTGCCCTTTTCACCTTCTGTTTATTTTCGCTCCAAACAAGTGCATTGGAATTCCAGCCGCCGATTTTTTTTTCTTTCCCAGTACACTGGTCTTGTGAAGTGAGACTCAAAGGATCTGTGACACTGGGTCTTTGACAGCTTCTTTCTATTGATTTCTTTTGTCTTTTTTTTTTTTTTTTTTTTTCAGGTGTGGTGAGCTATGACCATAAGATGGATAGCCGAGAATGGAATGGAAACATCATTATCTGTAACCTTTGGTTGACTCTGACATAAAAAGAAAAAAAGAAAAAATAGAAAGTAGAGCTCCAGACATTCAAAAAGTAAAGTTCTAACATTTCGTTTATTTCTGATAAAAGTGGCTTAGTCCTTAAGCTTTCCTATTTATAGTATATTTACTTTTTTATATGACTTATTACAGCATATTTACTTTCTTACAAAGAATAATATGTTCAGAGTACATGGAAGATATAAATATAAAACTTACATTGCATATAGTTACCTCAGTTATTGCTGCTATTGAACTGATAAAAAGTATACCTTTAATGCAATGTTTTAATGTAATTTGCTTTGGATAAAAACGTCTGCCAAATGCATAAATGTAAATGTACTTTAAAACATTAATATGGGACCTCCTTCAAATAGTGTAAGAAAACTTTTGGTCGGTTTATAGACCAAACTACCCCGACTTTTGATTTACAGCATAAGGTCTGTTAGCAGTTGTCTTTTTTTTTTAAGACTGGAAAAAAGCAACAAGGATGACCAGGGAATGCATAAACTGATCAAATGTATAAATGCAATGTAAGTTTCTTTGGCTAAAGCATATGCCAAATGTGGTGCAATATGGATCAGATGGTCAGTGTGGGCGGCCGTCTGAAGCTGAGAATACATTTTGGTGGAAACTCTGGTTATCATAGTACATTTATCATCACCAGTAGAAGGTTTGTTCCTGGATTTGCTCAAAATGTGGGATTGTTTTGGAGTGTGGTGTAAGTGAGAATGTATTATCACATGTGATAAGCCAACAGCATGACTTCAGTTAAACACCCACCAGCTCTTTCTCCAAGTTCTAGTGTCATTTCTCTCTCTACCTCTCCATTCCACTCATTATACCGGCTCTGTTTAAATAATGGGAGCATCTCTACAGAAACACACTTAGAGCTCTTGCCGCTAGCGCTATCAGCAGGGTACATGCACCGCTGCAGAGGATTCTGGATGGTGGAATCTACACAATCTGACAGCGACTGGGAGTCAGCATGTATTCGCTCTGGCAAGTCATATTTCCTCTTTCGGGTAGACTCCATTTTTCCCTTTCATCTTTCAGAGGAAGCGCTGCACTGGCAGGTCCCTTCTTTCTTTGTGCTCTTTAATTTTTTTTCCTGCACCTGCCGCTGTACAAATGGCCGTTCGCCATCCTCACCACATCTCTTCTGTGATGTGGAAGAAAGGGTTCACCTCACCTATTCCACCACCAGCCCCACTTCAGCCATTCTGCACTACTGTGTCTTTAAAGGACCTTCTTTACTGATTCATTTGATTTTTTTTCTCCTTGTATTATTTTCCTTGTATTTGTCCCCATCTTCCTCCCTCTATTTACTCTAAAGAAGTATATATATATATATATATATATATATATATATATACAGTGAGGAAAATAAGTATTTGAACACCCTGCTATTTTGCAAGTTCTCCCACTTGGAAATCATGGAGGGGTCTGAAATTGTCATCGTAGGTGCATGTCCACTGTGAGAGACATAATCTAAAAAAAAAAATCCAGAAATCACAATGTATGATTTTTTTAACTATTTATTTGTATGATACAGCTGCAAATAAGTATTTGAACACCTGTCTATCAGCTAGAATTCTGACCCTCAAAGACCTGTTAGTCTACCTTTAAAATGTCCACCTCCACTCCATTTATTATCCTAAATTAGATGCACCTGTTTGAGGTCGTTAGCTGCATAAAGACACATGTCCACCCCATACAATCAGTAAGAATCCAACTACTAACATGGCCAAGACCAAAGAGCTGTCCAAAGACACTAGAGACAAAATTGTACACCTCCACAAGGCTGGAAAGGGCTACGGGGAAATTGCCATGCAGCTTGGTGAAAAAAGGTCCACTGTTGGAGCAATCATTAGAAAATGGAAGAAGCTAAACATGACTGTCAATCTCCCTCGGACTGGGGCTCCATGCAAGATCTCACCTCGTGGGGTCTCAATGATCCTAAGAAAGGTGAGAAATCAGCCCAGAACTACACGGGAGGAGCTGGTCAATGACCTGAAAAGAGCTGGGACAACCGTTTCCAAGGTTACTGTTGGTAATACACTAAGACGTCATGGTTTGAAATCATGCATGGCACGGAAGGTTCCCCTGCTTAAACCAGCACATGTCAAGGCCCGTCTTAAGTTTGCCAGTGACCATTTGGATGATCCAGAGGAGTCATGGGAGAAAGTCATTTGGTCAGATGAGACCAAAATAGAACTTTTTGGTCATAATTCCACTAAACGTGTTTGGAGGAAGAAGAATGATGAGTACCATCCCAAGAACACCATCCCTACTGTGAAGCATGGGGGTGGTAGCATCATGCTTTGGGGGTGTTTTTCTGCACATGGGACAGGGCGACTGCACTGTATTAAGGAGAGGATGACTGGGCCATGTATTCTGAGATTTTGGGGAACAACCTCCTTCCCTCAGTTAGAGCATTGAAGATGGGTCGAGGCTGGGTCTTCCAACATGACAATGACCCAAAGCACACAGCCAGGATAACCAAGGAGTGGCTCTGTAAGAAGCATATCAAGGTTCTGGCGTGGCCTAGTCAGTCTCCAGACCTAAACCCAATAGAGAATCTTTGGAGGGAGCTCAAACTCCGTGTTTCTCAGCGACAGCCCAGAAACCTGACTGATCTAGAGAAGATCTGTGTGGAGGAGTGGGCCAAAATCCCTCCTGCAGTGTGTGCAAACCTGGTGAAAAACTACAGGAAACGTTTGACCTCTGTAATTGCAAACAAAGGCTACTGTACCAAATATTAACATTGATTTTCTCAGGTGTTCAAATACTTATTTGCAGCTGTATCATACAAATAAATAGTTAAAAAATCATACATTGTGATTTCTGGATTTTTTTTTTTAGATTGTCTCTCACAGTGGACATGCACCTACGATGACAATTTCAGACCCCTCCATGATTTCCAAGTGGGAGAACTTGCAAAATAGCAGGGTGTTCAAATACTTATTTTCCTCACTGTATATATATATATATATATATATATATATATATATATAGAGAGAGAGAGAGAGAGAGAGAGAGAGAGAGAGAGATAGTCTATAGCATTCCAATTTATCCCATTCAATTTATATTTTAATAATTTTAATTAATATTTATTCAGCAAGGATACATTAAAAATTGAGAGTAAATACTTGTATAATGTTACAAAAGAGTTATATATATAAAAAAAATATATATGAAGAGTTCAGATGCAAAAACCTCTAAGTGCCATCTGAAATTTTCTTCTAGAATGATCACTTTTATCAAGCTCGTATATTTAAGTTCAGTAATTTCACTTAAATTACAATTAATCGGTAATTTTCATTGCCATTTAAGTGAAATTACTGAACTTAAATATACGAGCTTGATAAAAATGATCATTCTAGAAGAAAATTTCAGATGGCACTTAGAGGCTTTTGCATCTGAACTCTTCATATATAGAACTCTCTCTATATATAGAACGTTCAAAAGAACAATTTTATATATATATATATACATATATATATATATATATATATATATATATATATATATACACACACACATGTAAGTTGTTCTTTTGAACGTTCTATTGATCAAAGAATCCTGAAGAAATGTACAATGGTTTCCACAAAAATATTAAGCCGCAAAACTGTTTTCAACATTGACAGGGCTCGACATTAAGCCTTTTCATGTGCTTGAAATCTGTCATTCACTTGTCCAAGTAAAAAAGTTGCTTGTCCGGATTATTTTGTGAGTGTGTGTGTGTGTTGTAAATACAATTTATTCTGAAGCAATATTCTCATCAGTGTTAAATCTGCATGTTGTAATATCTGCACCTTTAAAGACCGAGCCTCAACATGCGCCTTGTTACCGTCAGTAGGCTAATATATTTATTATACACTATCGTTCGCAACTTACAATAAATGTAATATAATCAGAATCATTCTCTCATTTTAGTGATTCACTATTGACGTTGTAATCAGGCTTCTTCTCCGGTCGGGACAAGCAGACAAGCGTTAATGTCGAGCCCTGATTGTTTCTAGAGCAGCAAATCAGCATATTAGAATGATTGCCTATCTGAAGGATCATGTGACACTGTAAAAATATTAAAAGATGACCCCAAACCTATATGATATAAATAATTTTGGTAACACTTTACAATAAGGTTTCATTAGATAACATTAGTTAATGTATTAACTAACATGAGCTAACTATGAACAATACATTTGTTACAGTATTTAATAATCTTTGCTAATGTTATTAATAAAAAATACTGCCGTTTATTAATAATAATAATAATTAATAATGTATTTGTAAACATTGAAACTAAGATTAATAAATGCTGTAAAAGGATTGTTCATTCTTAGTTCATGTTAACTAAAGTAGTTAACTAAGTTTAACTAATGAAACCTTATTGTAAAGTGTTACCACACACTCACACATAGGCCTATATGTATATAGCCCAATATTGTGAAGTACCAAGCTGACCGCAGATGATGTATACAGCAGGAGCTAACTGGACCATGCTAACCAGCCAATCTTGACCCCTTGATTCATTCATTTCTCTCTGTGATTCTGAACATCTGAAGTCTATTTAACTGTCTCTCTCTGATTCTTTCTTTACCTCATCTTATATTTCCATGTCTCCGTTTTCCCTCGCCTGCCGCTCATATGTTTCTCTCACTATCTTTGTCTGCTTCTGTATTCATTATAAACACGGAATGAATGACCTCAATCTGTCCGTCCGAGTTAGACACTCGCACTAGACACTCTCTTTCGTTCTTTATGTCATGTATTTGTGTTCTGATACACTCACTCACCTCTTTTACATGACAGATAAGGAGGTTATGTTTTTTTCTTTTTTTCTTGGCTAATTACATGGTTTTTATTATTAATAGCACTATATAATAACTTTTCAGTGTTCAGGAAACTACTTTGAGTTTTATTTTATTTTATATTTGATTCATTTAGATGAACCATCCAAATGAATGATTCCCTAAAACAAAGTGCACAGTGCTACATATTAAAGAGACATATTTAATACATATTTTAAATATTATACGCCATCATTTCTTTTTATCTAGCACAAGTAATTCTTAAAAGCAAATTTAACAAATACATTTATACTAAATCCAACTAATAAAACTATAAATCATAGCGCTGGCCAGCAGCATTATGTTAAATAATACACAAGGAAGATGAAACATGTTGCACAGAGATTCAAATAAATCAGTGAATCTTTTATTAAACTGATTCAATTGAACCTTCTGAATAAACTGATTCAGGAAAATGAATAGGACCAACACTTCTTGTGTTTTGTTTACACCACTAGTTATTTAAAAAAAAAAGTTAATTAGATTAGTTAGCTCTGCTAAGTTTAATTAGCTACTTATTTAGTTTTTGTGTGGAAACCATAGTACTAAGAGCATGCATTCAATAAAATAATCATAAGATTCTATCAGATTCAAAACTATGCTTTGCCATGTATGTTATGTGTTTGGGAGAAAAGAAAACCGAGAGAGAAACAGATGAATGGTACAGTGATTTATGATATAACTTCTGTATGTTTCCCTCAACACATTTTGTCCAGCACAATTATAAAATTTAGCCTCAGACGAATGAAAATTATCACACTTTGGCAGCCCTTTACTTTGGCTACTCTGTCGGGCTGCTGCGTTTTAAATAATTACCCTCGCTGCATCATCCATCATGTCTATTGTTTTCTTTGTTCATATTCGTCTTATGGTAAAAGGCACTGGACACATACACACAGCCTGGTTTGTTTAAAGTTGACGGCTGGAGCCACAGATATTGTAGTCGAAAAGTTGGCTATATGCTTGCTAAAAATATCCTCTAGCACGCATCTTGTCTCGTGGTGACCGACCACAAAACCTAGCATGAGCACAAGGCTAATAATGCGCATGGTAGACGTGTTTTACACAGAGCTAGAGGGATTCAAAGCAGTGTCTGAAGACCGCAGCCTGCACTTGAATGCTCATTATGCAAGTGTTTCAAATCGAAGGTGAGAATAAGGGTGTGAATTAGGTGTAAGACAGGCAGCAGTGACACTGACAAAGTGAAAGAAGCTTCTAGAAAAGCCTCGTGTTCATTCAAACCTCAACGTGTACATTTCCCCCCTCTCTCTCTCTCTCTCTCTCTCTCTGCAGGTCTCATTTCATAAATGATACATGAACCTGTGGAAGCCGTCAGAATAGGTGCTGAGATCATATTATGGAGTGAAGTCTGAACAATGAACGGACCTGAGAGTGTGACTGCTGTCGGTGCTCGGCGTGATTTCGAGGGTTCTTGTTTTAGATTCGGTCTAATGGTTGTCATGGTAGGAAGCCGTTCTCGCTGTCAGCCACAGAGCTGTGGAGTCGCCATATTTTTAATTGAGTCTATCTGGCAATGCGCTAATGAGGTCTGAGACGTTGACTTGACCATTATGACTTGTCTTTGGTAATGAGGGCCTCTCACCGACCCGCGGTCAGAGCTAAAAAAAAGTCCTTATGTTTGGAGTGGCCAAAATCTCTTACGCATTTTCGGCAGTAATCTTTGAGCCACAGTATTGTTATACCAAAGCCGATACGCATTTCTTTTATTCTTTTTTTTTTCTATCCGTTTGAAAAACAGAAATGGCAGCCAGGATGATGCATACTCTAAATCATCAATCAATGCAATTGCTGAGGCCATTTCACACTAAATGATATCAGTTATGTCAGAATCAATATAATGCACTCCAGCAGCAATGTGAGGAAATTATAAGATGCTGTTGAGTCTTTCTCACATGAAAGAGGACTTAAAATGTTCTATGATCTTAAGACTGTTTCCACTGATAGACAGTCAACAATAGCTGTTTCGTTGAACATGGACTGACAGTCGGCCATTTCGATCTATCATGCATGCAAACTTCAATACTGTAGTACAATCTGGAAAATGTTCTAAGCCATGTGCACACTGTATGATTTTGGGCATGATTTGGCCTCTGACACAAATTTTGTGAATCCTAAAAGATTCCTCTGATCCTAGGCTAAAATCTGTCTTTGATCTTTAGTTTGACATGTTCACAGACAGCAGATTAATGACCTTTGGGATAAAATTTGACCTCAGATTAAATTCTGGCAGTGTCAGAAGTTTTGAGGCGCAGTCCTGCAGTGTGACTTCAATCAACCTTCAAATCAAGAACCAATAGGAATGCCAACAACAAACCATCACATGCTCCACACACACGTCTTATGTTTTTCCTGTTTTCTTTTCAAGAAATGCCATGATCAAAATGAACACTAATTGTTTTTGTTTGCTAGCCACCATTGTATTCTCATATGTAAATGCAGCTCAGTCACAGTCACTGTCACAGATTGTTGACGTAAAACTCAAGACGGGTCTTCTTATGTGTGTCCGTGTGTCCGTCTTGACTGCTGTAAAAGTCCTGGCAGAAAGCGATGCATAAGGATGTAGTGTAACGTCGCCCAGTTTCATTAATGCACTAATATTTTGTTGGTAGTGCCAGTTTGCAACAATTATTAGTTAACACTAAGTTGTCAACACTTCGGAAAAAATATTAATTCGTCGTTACACTACATCCTTATGCATCGCTTTCTGTCAGGACTTTTACGTGCATTTTTCTCCAGATGTACTTACAAACTTTCCAATGCCTCGTTTTATGAGTACAGAACCTATTTGTGCTACTGTAGAAGTTTGGTACCATTCCGGGCATTATTAGTGGGGTAATTTACGGGATACATCCTTGGATCCATTAGCGCCTGCACTAAGCCATTCGGCTGATATCTCTAAATAAGCTCTAACTTTAATAATGTTCGACCAAGGGAAAAAAGGCTTCTGAGGGGGTGTTTGGCTTGAGGTCATTGTGCAAAGGACCCTAGGTTGATTTTACTCCGAACCATCCCTTTAAAGACAACTGAGATCCTACAGTGTGACATGGCTCACAGAAGGGATCATGTTCATACAGTTTGACAAGCAACTATTGTAAAGGACAATTATAAATTGTACAGTGTGCACCCAGCTTTAGAAACTTTAAAATACCTTTTTCAGTTTTAAATTTAGATGGCAATACAATCACTTGAAGGATTGTTTGATTGAGCGTCATTAATCAGTTCCCTGTTGAAAATACCAGCATAATTAGTCACTATAGCAGCAGTGCCCTGATGGTAGATGCCATAACTACTCCACCTGAAACTACAAAACATTTATTCGTTCATTCCATTGCTGCATGTATGCATTATCTGGAAAAGAAAATATTGCAAAAACGAAAAATACAGTTTTTACTCTGATTTGAGCAACAGAAGCAAAATGTATGACACTATTGTCATTTTTTGCCATGCTATACATAATGTAAAAATGATATTAATAACAGTATTGGATATCTTTGACAAGATGGATGCCAAGTGACCTGACTTGCCTAAGGGGGTTTCTTCTTATCAGGGTTTAGACACTGAAACTTTAGTATAAGAAGATGCTGTGAATTTGAAATCCACGAAAAGTTATTTGACAGCAGTGTGGAATTTTGTGTGACTGTCTCTCTGGGTTCGAAAAAAAAAGGGTCTTATAAATTAACCAGACTAAATTTGAGGGGGAGGAAGCCTCTGATGGTGTAAAAGTTTTCACCTAAGTCTTGATTCTCTGTATGAAGATGATGCCACTACCCCATTTGAAAAGTATTTCAGACTATGGGCAGTGTAGAGGGAGCATATTTGAAAGGCTTTGTTTGATTCTAAATTCTCTCTTTTCAGCTTATTCTCTTTAAAAGTCGTCTAATGATGTGGTCGTTCACTCCATGTAGGCAGTGCAGCTAGTGAATTCTTCCCTGTGACACGAATATTAGCGGACACATGAGTGACCCCTGAGGAACACCACATACTGATTCAGCTGCTAAGACAGGAAATAATAAAGACATATTTTAAGATACTACAGAACACGACAGAAATATGTATGGTGCAAATTTGTGAGGGCGGCTTGATCAAGACCTTTTTATTATCACAGTATGCATTGCAATTTTTGAAGTTGTAAATAAAACAAAGACTATTGGAGTATGTTTTATAAGGAAATACTATGTCTACTTACAAATTTCACATTCAATTCCTTGTATTTTTTGTAATAGCTGTATCTCTTGGGGGGGTGGGGGGTGAACATGGACTGACAGTCGGCCATTTCGATCTATCGATTTTATCTATCTATATTGAGGCGCAGTCCTGTAATGTGACTTCTGTGACGACTGTGACGTATGCCATCAAGGTACCGCGAGAGTGATTCGAGAGCAGCCGGCTGATTCATTCTGCGCAGCTTCTCCAGAGCGGCTACACGAGCTCTGACGATGACACAACTGTTCCACGATTGGCCGGATTCACTGCATGACAACGATCACGTGTGTTTCGTGTTTATTCGAGCACCTTCAGTTCCACTAATGCTCACAAATCTGTTTTTTATAACAGTAAAAGCTCTTTTCACGATGTTATACTGTCACGTTTATCTAAATAAAAATTATAAAAAAAAAACATAATCCCCACTACATCGGTATTTAAATAGTATAGGCTTATGTTGAACTTTATTCTTGCACAAACAGATACTGTATTTAGCACATAAACAATTAAATGGAAACTTAGCTGAAACGTTTGTGTATTTGACAAATATTGCATTTATTTTCACTTCAGCTGTGGTAAAGTATGCAAACATAGCGCGAGTGTCACTACGGGAAGCAGAAAGTGTCCGACTTCACGTCTCTGTCTTCAGCTCCTCCCCGCCTGCACGCAGCAACTCTCGCCGAACAGTTACATTCAGCCGCAGCTTTATGAGTGAGTTCTTTATGAGTGAGTTCTTTAGTCCTTTTCTTTATGAGTGAGTCATTGAATCATTCAACCGATTCATTTGCAAAACCGATTCATAACAAATAATTACGAAAACACGTGCAACAGCTACTTCTATTGTGGCTTTATTTGGAACTGTTTGCGTGAGTTCAGCAAAGACAAATAAAGTAATAATAACAATGTTTAGTAAAATATGTAAATATAATTTATGTTACTCAATATCAATTTCTTTATTATTAAACTGCTGTAAAAAAGCAATATCACACTTACAATTGTACTGTTATTCTTTAAATATAATGATATAGATCATGTTTATTTTCTGGAAGTTTAACAAAAATTGTGGTATCACTTTACAATAAGGTTTCATTAGTTAACAGTAGTTAACTACACTAGTTAACATGATGAACTGATAATTGAACTGCACTTCTACAGATTTTATTAATCTTAGTTAATGTTAATTAACTTAATTTAAACATTTACTAAAACATTATTAAAATCAAAAGTTGTATTTGTTAACATTAGTTAATGCACTGTGAAGTAACATGAATAAACAATGAACAATTAACTAACAAATACAGTAACAAATGTATTACTCATGGTTAGTTTATGTAGTTAATACATTTACTAATGTTAACAAATGAAACCTTATCGTAAAGTGTTACCAATTATTATTATTTTTAATTCCATTTAATGGACACTGTGAATTAAATGCTTAGTTTAAACAAATGTACATTATTTAATAGATAAGATTAAATTAGTTAATAAGTGTTAATATTATGATGATATTTATGTATCATGTTATTTGGTTGATGATTTATTTGATGGCTACACCAGAGCAATCAAACTTGTGAAATTATGTCAGATAGAAAGATATTTAACAATGCATGTTTTCTGATTTCCCTACTACTTTAAAAATAAAATAAAAATAGTTTAGGTTTTAGATGTAAATGTGCTTGCAATTTGAGCCAGCAGTGTGCTACTGTACATATTTTTGATATAAACTGAACGGACGGGGATGTGGCCTAAAAGTTCTGCACAGAGCCGCAGTGTTTCCTCAACGCAACATAATGTGTTTCAGTCTCTTTCACACTATATACTCTTCTGTCTTCCTCTGCTTTCTCCTTCCAGGCTCAGCTCAGAGCAGTTGCTCTTCTTCTCCCCCTCACCCCTCTCTCACCTTTCCATCTCTTTCAGTGCTCCGAGTGCTTGCCCTGGGACTAATTAGAGAGAAGTTGCAGCTCCGAGCGCAGCTCTGCTGACATTGGGAAGTAAGTTTCGGTGTGCACGTTTGTGTGTGCACATGTGTGCATTAAAGCGAACTCTCAGACAAAACAGCAGGATCTTTGTTTCATTATTTATCTCACTGTTCCTCTCCATCACACATTCTCCCTTCCTTATTCTGTGCTGCAGACATGAAGCATCAGTGTGGGGATTTGCAGCTACTTTAATATATGAGTAGCTTCTGCATTGAAAGCTACCATTTCAAAGTAGTTAAAGTACAGGCAAGCTACTAACAGAAAGTAGCTAATGTATATTAAAAGGATATATTTAAGCAGTGGCATAACTTTGTTTTAAAAAGTGGGTGGGACAGGAGTTTGTATTATTTGTGCAGCAACTGAAATTAATCAGATTGGACTGATTCGTTTAAGGGTACGTTTACACGACAACGGTATGCTTACAACTGAGAAGTTTTTCCTTTGAGTTTTTCGCGTACAGACGACACCATTGTCAAAACGATCCCCATTCACACAGATCCGCGAAAAAGACTAAAAACACTGAATTCTGCTGCCAGGCCATTAGATGGCGATGAAACCATAGACTGGATGAAACACAATAGACTGAACGTAATATGCATGTGCATGACGTCATCGTCTTCAGAAATTCGTGTTTTTATCGTTTACACGGAGACCGTTTTCAAAAACTTGCACTTTGAAATCCGTTTACAAAACTTTGTGTTTTCAAGCACCCAAAATGCCGTTGTCGTGTAAATGAATTGCCAGAACGCATAAAAAGTTTTACGTTTTTTGTTGAAAACCGTGTCGTGTAAACGTACCCTTAAAGTAACTCAACTTTAACTAACATTTAGGGTAACGTTACGTTTACATGACACCGGTTTCAACAAAAAAAGTAAAACTTTTTATGGGTTTTGGCCGAACGTTTACACGACAACGGCATTTTGGGTATACGACAACGGCATTTTTGTAAAAGTTTTGTAAACGAGTTTCAAAGTGCAAGTTTTTGAAAACAGTCTCCGTGTAAACAATAAAAACGCGCATCTCTGAAGACCATGACGTCATGCACATGCTTACATGTTCAATTTATAGTGTTTCATCGCCATCTAATGGCCTGGCAGCAGAATACAGCATTTTTTGTCATTTTCGCGGATCCATGTGAACGAGGATCGTTTTGGCAATGGTGTCGTCTGTATGTGGAAAACGCAAAGGAAAAACTCAGTGTACACGTACCCTTAGTTCGTTACTCCCCAGCATGGTTTGGCATGATTGTTTAGATGAGACTTTGCATCTAATTGGTGAACTGACATGTTGTAATATAATACAGGATCCAACAGCATGAGCTTAAAGAGCTGCACTGCACATTAAGAATCCAGATTGCAATATTCTATAGTGAGGCATGATACTTTAAACAAGGGATAATACGGCAGTCTGTGAGCAAATCAATGTAATTGATTGTATGCGGCTTTGTGGAATCCACAACAACGCACTTCATATATAATTTATCACATCAACTAAACCCACATCCCTGCGGTGCCTTTGTTGTAACAAAAATGTACTGCATCTTTATACTGGCCAACAAATACAGTGCCAATTATCATCTAATTAATCTTCCTAATAAGGCTTTGGTTAAGCACCAACAACCACATAATTTTACAAGCCTCCTGATGCTGTATATAGATTATTTAGCCTGAGATTAGTATAATTCAGAGGCCAGGATTACAGTGGTACGGGGTGTTATTGATCCGGCGCACTGAGCTGTGTCAATGGCAGACAGCACATACATTTTCTTGTTTTGTGCAGCGAGATGTTCTGTTCTTTGAGGAGAGAGGGCCGGTGGACCGGGCCGGTCGATACCACACACAGCCTATCAGCACAGCTAACCCGACTGTTACCAGCACTAATGCATAAACACAGGATTACAGGAGCTGTCTGATCTGGCTGGAGGACAAAGGATGGACATGGCGTAACCATTGACAAGATGTGCATTACTAGGAAATGTTTTATGGCTGAGTTATTTGTGTAACTTGATTTACCCAAGTAGGACGTATTCCTGGGACAACATTCATATAAACCAATCAGATTTTAGTCGCCTGCTTACACCAAACCCTCTTTGTTCTTTCTAGACCTTCTGTGATTCCACACAACCTTTCAATTCTACATCATGCACCCATGGACACTGTTATTATTATTTAAATCTAGATGGATAGTTTTTAAGTTTATCAAGACATTTATAAATTTACATTCATATTTCTGTGAGGAGTTTGTAAGTTCTCCCTTTGTCTGCGTGGGTTTCCTCCGGGTGCTCCGGTTTCCTCCACAATCCAAAAACATGCGGTATAGGTGAATTGGAGATGATAAATTGTCTGTAGGAGTGTGTGTGTGCGCGCGCGTGTGTGTGTGCGCGTGTGTGTGTGTATGTACTGTATGTATGTATGTATGTATGTATGTATATATATATATATATATATGGTAACAGTTTATTTGGATAGTCCACTTTAGACATTCTACTAACTGTAAGTACTGTAACTTTGCAACTACATGTCAACTAACTGTCATAAGCATATTAGTAGACTGTATGCTTAAAGGTACAATATGTAAGAATTTTGCATTAAAATATCCCAAAATCTCAAGGCCAGTGTTATATATTTTGTTAAGTTGATTACTTACAATATCCCAAATGTTTCCAACTATTTTTAAATCGTGAGAAAATTGCGATTTTAACCAAGGAAACGGGGCGTTAGAGCAGGGGTGAGCTGGGAGTCGCCAGTCAATTGCGTCATATCCGCGTTACCCTCGGTTTCCGCTCGTACTGCGTGGAGTCCTGGACAAATGCGGAAGTTGTAACGTTAGCGTCTATCAAGCTACTACAAACTTTAGCTTGTTTCTTGCAGTCGTTATGGTACACAATTATTCTTTACCGATTGCAGCTGGTTCTGTCGACAAAGCATGCTTAATTTTATATTTTCCAAATGTAGCATTCGGTAATAGTTATGTTTATGTAAGAAAAGTATTATTGCTTTAGATTTGTGTTTAGTTTAAACATTGTTTATCACGTCTGGTGTTTATGGCCATGTAAATAAACATAGCATGTGTTATACATAAAGATTAATCAGTATTTTGGCAAATGATGTGGGCATGTTCGAATGTACTTTTACAACAATTGTTTAGAACATGTAAAACTGCGCAGCGTTATCACAACAATGAATTCAACAAATACAGTAACATCTATTAAGTATTAAACCTTACTTTTCTTGCGGTTAATTCATTTTAATGAAATAAAAGTGTGATGAGGTTTAAGAGTCAGGAAGGAAGAAGACAGGGGTCGGCGTGACTGGGACTCGTACTTTATTAAAATAAAGCAAAACAAACAAAAGCCGCGCACAACGCGCATTCACCGTGGCAACCGCGACGGCACAAAACAGTTCAAAAATGAGAGCTCGGATCCACCGGTTTTCTTCCTCTGCGTCCAGTTTTCTCTCCAGTCTCTCTCTCGTTCCAGCGCGGCTTATAAGCGGTCTCTCCACGCCAATAATACTGCAATAAGACACAGGTTCGTCATTTGCACTTGACCTACTTGCTCGTCTCTTCTCTCTCCCATCACAGACCGCGCTGAGCCATGCCCCCCTCGCCACAAAAAGCATGTTATTAAACGCAACATTTATAAAAATAGAACTTAACCTCATCCATGAACATGATTTTTCGATTCCCCTCTGACTGATTTACATCCACGGTGGAGTCTAAAACGACAGTTCCCATCATTCCACGCTCCTTCACATCGTCATCAAGCTACGCCGTTGTTGTTGTTTGGAATGTAGCGCCCTCTAGCGGCAAAAAAATTCTTGCATATTGTACCTTTAATATCTGCTTAATAATCTGAAATTCTACTAACAGACATTCTACTAACTATAAGTAACTTGGCAACTACAAGTCAACTTATTCTACTAACCCGAACCCTAACACCAACCATAACCAAACAGTCTACAGTCTACAGTCTCTGGGGTGTTGCTCAGGCTTGATGTAAACTGATAGATATTTCTAGTGTGTGTAGCTGAGGGCAGATGCAGAGGAAACAAATAAGCAGCTCTGCCTCATTGTACCACAAATTCATCACCGATACGCAATCAATCCCGCAGACTCACTGACCAGAGATCAGAGCCAAAGGAAAACAAGACATGAGCAACTCCACCTGTGGATGACCCCAGATCAGGTCAGGCCACATGGGGTAAATGGAACGTTACTAACACCAGCAGGATCTGCTGACCCAGGATCGGGTGAGCGCAGACGCTGAGGAAATGAGACGTGAGTAATGCCACTGTCAAGAACTGACCTGAGATCAGATGCAGAAAGAAAGAAGACATGACCGTAATAATGACCGCTGGAGGGGGCGCTCTTCACTGCTCTCTCTTCGGTTATTTGCTAATCATTAGCTCTAGCGCTGATAAATGGGCTAATAGTGCGGAAAATGATTTCTTGAACGTCCACGGCTAATGATGAGTTTTCATTTTTAATGCGGCTTGTTTTATTAAAGCATAAATATGTTTAGTGCTTGAGAAAAACAACGAAAGCGCAACCAGAAAAGGCACTCCACAGCATATGCCAGATCTTTTTTCTGAGATCATGATGAATTCTGGGTACTCTCTGAAAGGTACATGATGCAAGGTTGATTTGATCAGACAATGACGCAGTTCTTTCATTTCTTTTCTCTTTCAATTCTGTTGTCTGAGAAGTGTAGCCGTGGAACAGCTTAGGAAAGAGAGCGAGTGAGAGAGAAAGGCCTCGACAGGCAACAACCCTCATGTAAAATGCATAGAAAGCTGCAATGTCAGTTTACTACAGCGCACTCTGCAGTGAATGCACATATTCTGCACTGAAGTACTCGTTCGAAAACGACTCTCCTCACCCTGTTAGACTTCATCAGCAAACCTCATACCAAACTGCGCCGCGTGACATGCAACTTCATTACAACATCTGAACTCCTAAGAGATGATTATGAACTTTAGTGCATTTTTAAGTTTTTCCTTTGCGTTTTCCGCGTATAGACGACACCATTCCCAAAACGATCCGCATTCACACGGATCCGCGAAAATGACTAAAAACGCTGTATTCTGCTGCCAGGCCATTAGATGGCGATGAAAATGGTAAATGGTAAATGGACTGCATTTATATAGCGCTTTCAAAAGACCTATGGCCACCAAAGCGCTTTACATATTGCCTCACATTCACCCATTCATTCACTCATTCATACACCGATGGCGGTGTCAGCCATGCAAGGCGCCATCAGCTCGTCGGGAGCAGCTGGGGTTAGGTGTCTTGCTCATGGACACCTCGACACTTGGTCAGGTGGAACCGGGGATGGAACCATAGATATCATATAATAAAGGCTAGATGTCTCGTCCGCACTGCTGGCCAATGGAGGTCGACGTCCGCACACGGCGGCCATCTTGCCACAGGGAGCTCGCTCACTCGTAACATTGTGTTTTAATGGTGCATGTACTTTTAAATAACCATAACTTGCTAAATTTTCGACCTATTTTCAAACGGTTTGGTTTGTTATAAACGTCAGAGATGTAGTTATGACACTGCATACATATGAATAATTATAACAATGGACTTCCATATGAAAGAATTATAGCCACGTTAATAACGTTTGTAAGAAACCAAACCGTAAATCCGTCAAGATTTCAGCGAGATAAGAGGATTTGTGTTCGTGCTGATCACTCACCTTACTTCAGATACCACAGAGCTCGCCAGAAAGCTTCCCTGTGACAAGATGGCCGCCGGTGATGCCGTTCGAGACTCCGCCTTAAGACATCTAGCCTTATATGGATATCTATGGATGGAACCACCAACCTTCCGGTTTGTAGACAACCTACATAAACCACTGAACCACTGCCGCCCCAACGCGTTGCAACCACTGCCGATGAAACACTATATTTTCATAATTGGGACTTTAAGTCACTTTTTATAACTTTAACTTTACAACTTTATTTCTCACAATTGCAACTTTTTATATATATATATATATATATATATATATATATATATATATATATATATATATATATATATCAGACCTGATTTAATTTCTTACTTTACACTTTATCTTACCAGTTTATTTATTTATTTGCTCTGTGGCAGAAACAGGTTTCTATACTTGTGCTTTGATATAAAAGATACGAAGAGCTCCCCACAAGAAATGCACACGGTTGCTCACATGACATCCGACTTTTGTTTTAAATGTCATGCTTGTATTTGTCAGCAGGTGGTCGTAGTACGGAAATAACCTCTAAACAGTGGCCTTCATTGCTTTGACTCCAACTTTTTGTGGAAAGACTGCTGAGAGGACATGCATTTGAATTCCACACATCAAATCACCATAACTGCAATCAATGTTGACACGCCGGTGGTCGCAGGGGCCGCTGTTGCTGCTGTTAAATCATTCTGCTTTATCAAGCCTTTGAAGGGTTTAGAGTGCACCGAGACCCCCTCCCCGTAAACACGGACACACACACGCCAGCATACTATCTCTGGATCCGCAGAAAGGTTCTCTGTTGCTTCAAAGATCCGGTTTGGCGTGCTCACATCCCGAAATGCAATGCTTCCCTTATCTCTGCGAACCATAAAGAACCACCATGTAAATCCCCCGTTGATAAATTGAAAGATTGCAAAGCGTTTGCACCCTCTTCATTGCTCTCATTAAGTTCGGTTCATTTGCATCATCGCCACTCTTTTGTTAGCTACATATTGAGATTCAAAGTCATGGGGAATCGGCGTATATGAAAACTTTTAAAACTCTAAACAAATTGGTTTGCGTGACCTTATTTCACGTGTCACTTTTTCTTCAGGCGTAATGAAATTTATGTCCCGGCTAGATAATTAAACATCTTTGTTTGAGTGATTCTGGCCCTTAAAACTACGTTTAAGTGGAGGATATTTAAGTGTTTAAAAGGATTGTCTTAAAATTTATGATGAAATGATGCTGTTATTGAAAACAGAGCCATTGCTGAAAGAGTATTTGGGAAAGAGAACACGGCCAAATGATGTCACCGAAAGCGTTCACTGTTTGTCTAAAGTGCTGTATTAAAGTCTTTACTTTTGCCAGGAAGTTTAAGGATAGTGTAAAAGATTACAAAAGCCTCTGCATAAGTTTAACAACAGTAATTATGTTTATGCTTAAAGTCCCCCTGCAGTCAATAATTGTAGTATCCCTTAAAACTAATATTTGATCACCAACATTACATATTTAAACATTTTTTCCTTAAAAAAAAAAAAAAAAATTCTTAATGCCTTAAAATAACTTGAATGTAACTCTACACCCTTGCCTCATTTAGTATACATGGTGCTATGAATATGCAAATTAGCCCCGCCTCCACTCACTCACACCAGCTCAGAGATCCATGTTAATGATCACACATTGACCTGATTGTTTACTAGGTAGTTTTGGACGTCAGAAACCGCGTTTTTTAAACTGTCTTTGGTTCACTGCAGTTTTAAGGAGAAAATACTCAGCAATGGTGTTGACCGATGAATTTGCCCATGGTTTGTCTTAAAGCATAAACACCACATAGACATATAAACAACATTAAAAGCTTGATTTTCACCACAGGAGGACTTTAAAACAAGTAAAAATTTGCCAAGAGCTAAAACAAAGAAAACTATAATCAATGTTAAAAACAGTTGCTTAGTATTTTTGTAGAAACCGTGTGCCACATTTTGTCAGGATTCTATGAATAGAAAGTTCAAAAGAACATGCAGAGTTTGTTTAAAATATTCTCTAACATTATAAATGTATTTACTGTCACTTTTGAACAATTAAATGCATCCTTGATGATGATATTCATTTTTATTCTTTCTTTTATCTTTTTTTTATCTTACTTGCCCCAAACTTTTGAATGTTAGTGTATTTAGGTTTCCACAAAAATATTAAGCAGCTCAATTGTTTTCCACATTGACAATAATAATAATAATAATAATAATAATAAATGTTTCTTGAGCAGAAAATCAGCAAATCAGAATGATTTCTGAAGGATCTAACATTAAAAAGTTACATTAAAAATATTCAATTACATAAAAAATAAAATAAAAGTGTGGTTTGTTCATTTCTGATGGATTCTGCCTAATGTTATTTGAAATGGTTAATTCTGTGAAGATGATGTCATTTAATCTGTTTTTGGAGATCTCTGAATAAAACTTGTCACTGTGGCATGCAGATGGCACACGCCAAGCTGTGTCGTAAACGACTGACTCAGCCAGAACCGATGCGTCGACATATTTACAACATCTACACGTTGGACACCTTTGCACCATGTGAAATAACAGCCAAGATCCGTCCCCCCTAATCACACTGTCTACATTCCACTGCCAATCACACTCCACGTCTCCGAGCTCGGTAATCAAACCGGCTCTCAGCGACAGCCATCTTATTACCTTCACGCAGGTGTGATGATTTCCAGGGGCCGATCCCACGGCTTCATCAGCGGCCCCTGTCCTCAGAGACCCGCCGAGAGCCGGGTGAGAGAAGCGTGCTGCGCGCATGAGTGAGCGGGAAGATAATTGTCCACATCTGTGTCTCTTTATTCTGACCATCAGACATTCAAGAGTCTGTCTGTCAGCGGGAGGCCTTGAAAGAGAGGACTAGAGAAGCAGAAGAGAAAAATATGGAGGAAATAAGGTGAACGGGAGATAAGACGAACTGGTTAGAGGCTGTGAAATATCAGCAAATGGGAGAAACTCAAGTTTTTCATTTGAGTTTTCCAGCGTACAGACGACAAACGATCCCTTTCAAACACGAAAAAGACTAAAGAGCTGTTCTCTGCTGCCAGGTCTTTAGATGGCGTTGAAACGAGACTGAACACGTAATACGCATGTGCATGACGCCATCGTCTTCAGAGATCCGTTTTTGTGGTTTACACAGAGACAGTTTTCAAAAACTTGCACTTTGAAACCCGTTTTCAAAAGTTTGCGCTTTCAGGCCCCCAAAACGCCATTGTCACGAAAGGCCAAAATGCATAAAACGTTTTACGTTTTTAGTTGAAAACGGTGTCGTGTAAACAGCCCCTCAGAACAATACCCAGATAGCCACTGGACGCTGTAACGGAACAGGGCCGCAACCGCAAAACGATAGAGCCAGGTCTGGCCCGCATCCGCCTCACGGACTCGTTCCTGAGTCCAAACGCACATCGGGCCGAAGCCGTTTCTGGTCTGTTTTTAGGGGTTGTTGCGGATATGTGCCAGCGCCGATCCAGCACCGCCTGATCATCCCGTTACAGATGCGTAAGAGATTTTAGATTAGATTTAGAAGAGATTAAGAGATTGATTTACTGACAGATACTATCGCGTATTAACGAAGATTTTATACACAATTAAACGGACTTTGATATGTATAACAAGTCTAAGTTACGAAAGCTCGTTTTAGGTCTTTTGAGATGTGGGTTCAACTGATCTTTCTTAAAACAGATGGAAAATGTAAAGACGCATGATGCTACATTTTCAGTGTTTTGCCCTCCAGCTCTCGCCAGTTAGTGAACATCATTTAAGAATGCTAACGTTAGCTTGAAAACTGTAAACGTAACACAAATGTAATATAAAATATCGTTCACATGTAACTTAGTATAATGAGACTCTTACCTCAGCCGGTGACCGGTTGGCATGATGTCCGCTGTGACGAACAAGGCTCACTGAAAAGGGCGTTATTTCCAAAGAATCCAAACGGACTGACTGACAACATCGCTCCTGCTCACGGCTGCTCTTGACGAATACGATTGCTTTGAACCACTGTTGATCTCACAATCCACTTCACGAGAGTAGACTGAATTCAAATCTCCCGCTTGCCCAAACTCTACTGATCAGCTAACGTTAACCGTTGTGGGCGGGAGTAAACAGCGGAATGTGCAGCAACGGAGATTTGGAAAAATATTCATAAAATATACATGAATTTATGGGAGAATAAGACAATGAAATAATGATCAAAATGAGTATAAAATAAAATGTGAAATAAAAAATAATTCAATACAGGCCTACTGTAGCCTATGTAGGGTACTGTATGTACAAATACTATTATTTAACCTTAAAAAAACTCACTTTAACCCCCACATGCTTAATAATCTGTAAGGAAAACATATTGAATAGATGCAGATTTCCGCAGTTATACCTTCTTTACTTTGTTTTCTAATTTCACAGACAGGGCCGTTTCTAGGCATAGGCAAACTAGGCGGTCGCCTAGGGCGCAAACAGCTGGGGGGCGCCATTGAGAGCCCCCACCACACCAAGAGATTTTTGCCCAAGCGAGTGGAAGAAAAATCCTTCTTTTTTTACATTTCCGATAATGGAGCGTATATTTGCACTAAGTGCCTGTCTTTTTTAGCAAAAATACGCCCACCACTATATATCTACAGTGGCATAGGTCGTAAGGCGTGAGGTGCTTGAAAGTAGCTTTGGATGTGTTCGACCCGAGTTCGAATCCACCTTTTGCCGAAATCGCTCTTCTCCCTTTTCCCAACACTTGAGATGTAAAATTTATAGCCTAACATAAAGGTCTCTAGCGTTATATTTTGTCAACGAATTAAAATCGAAATTGTGATATGGCTTTGTGCCTTTATAAAACAGCACAAGACTTTAATTAAGTAGCCTAGACATTCTGTTTGTGCTGCGTGATTTAAAGAAAAGTGCGCACTTTGCTCATGCGATCAGCATGGTGATCTGGTGTTTTTCTCCAAAATAATAATAAATTCTCCATAATTTCTTGCAAGTGAAGAAATTAGGAGGACAAAAGTATTGTAATTTTCCGATACTATGTAATGTAAAATATACTTTTGAAATATTAATTTTAATTTATAAAGTAGCCTACATATGATTGGCTATATGGATTTTACGTCATAGGAATACTTATATAAATCATAAACACCAGTGATAATGTAATGTAGACTGAGACTCTATATCATGATAACTAATAAGATGTTTGAGCCCTCTTTAGTGTCCAGGTACAAGTCAATGGTTTTTCTTTGTTCAATGTGCACAGTTCATGGGTTGAAGCTCTCAAAGTACCAGATTGATGCATTAATTTAACCTTAAAATGTACAAAATTTTTTGGCGGGGGAGCATGCCCCCAAACCCCCCTAGAGGGCTAGCGCTTTTGCACCATCTGATGGTGAGGTCGACTAACAGCAGATGGAGAGCATGCTCGGCAATCTACTGCTTTTCCTGCAGTTCCTGGACGTCAATGTTGAATTTACTGTCGAATTTGAACCACTGAATTTGTGGAAGCGAATTTGCAAAGCAAAATAAAATGGACCGAAAATTGCCTGTTGAATATTATTGGTTGTATTTTTAAACAGTTTGAATATTTTGGAAGTGAAATATGAAAGGTGAATATGGATTATTGAATTTTTAATAATGAAAAGGTGTTTGGAATGTTTTTAATTGAAATATTCACAGCTTAAATATTCAACCATGCTGAATTTCAGCCCATAAAAATGCAAGCCCTAAAAATACAATGCATTAAAATGCAAGCATGGTTAATGCAATGCCTATTTTTTTCAAGTAGTGCAATTCAACAGGCTTTTTATTTCAAAAACATTTGACATTATTTTACTTCCATATTATAGCATCACAAAATGTTGCTGTATAGTTTTTAAACACTGATAATATTGCTTAGCTTAATGACAATGCATTTATCTCATGCTCTAAGATAGAAAAAAAAAAATGCAGACAGGTGTCCATGTTGTTTTGAAAATGTTTATTCCACAGAGTTCTTCACACAGTTGAGAAAAGTATTTCGGATGTGGTCCACATCAGGTAGTCTCTGTCAAAACAGTGTTGGCTCAAATCCGTTTTGCAGATATGGGCCAGAGCAGTTTTTAGCCATTTTTTAAATGCAGTCGGCTCAGATATGTATCACAGATTCGGGCCACACCAGTGTAGCCTATGTGAAAACAGTATCGGCTCAGATTCATATTGCAGATCTGGACCAAATCAGTGTCAGACACAGCTAATGTCTTTCGGTTACCTATGGGAAAAGTGATCTGGGCCAGATCTGTAAAATGATATAAATACTGAACTGATGGCAGTTAGAATGTTTAAGCTGAAACCTCTATCTGGCACGGATCTGGTTCACAATCAGAAAACGTCTCTAAGATAGAAACGGAGGCAAGGGGCTTAAAACGGATCCGGGCCAAATGTAATTGCTATCTGGGTAAAGATTTTTTTTTTTTTTTTTTACCAAATCAATAACATTTGTTTTGCTTTGTTTGTAACATTTTATGTGAAAATTAAACACATTTCCCCTCAAAAATCCTTTTGGTCATACAAACATCTTTATCTTTACTGTAATATAAAAATATGGGTTACACATTATTTTAAGGTGAGGTAGTTATATTGTACTTACTCAAATAATTACAGAGTAATATTTCATTGGCTACTTATAGGCTTGATTTACGTTTAGGATTAGTTACTTGTAATTATGCATAATTGAATGTTATTACTAAGAAGGCTACATGCAGTAACATAACTGTCACCTTAAAATAAAGTGCTACCGAAATATGATATATTACTTTAATTTATATATATATATATATATATATATATATATATATATATATATATATATATATATATATATATATATATTGTGATTGTCTTAATTGTGGTGTGATGTATCAAATAACATTGAAAATCATTTTATTGTCCCAACATATGGTAATTTTAGAATTTTAGTTACTGAATTACAATAATGAGAATGGGAGGAAAGTGTGATTATATTTCATGAAAATGATGTCCAAAAATCCAAATGGCTCTAATGAGATACTTCTTATTATACACACACACACACACACACACGCACGCACGCACGCACGCACGCACGCACACACACACACACACACACACAAAAGTTCTGGGGTGAACCATGACCTTGTCACGTTTTCATGCGATTCATCTTAAAACAACTACACTATTTAGTTATTTTCCCAAAAGACAGCTGTAAACTCAAAATTCCAAGTGTTTGTTTGGCACATTGTGATGAACTAAATCAGAATGTGTGAAAATGAACTACAAAAATCTTCACCGCTCATTTAATCCAGCTTGAAAACACTTGAAGAAATGTGTTTGGAGAGCCAGCGCTCATGCAAGAGAAGATCCAGACTCTCCCCCGATTCACAGCTGTCGTCCATCACTCTCCCAGTCCTCCCAGTTTATGTTTATGTTTTCTTCCCCATCAAGCTCTGGTTGCCCTGCCAAGACACACCATGTTTACCTTGGTTGATATGGATGCAACTATCTGATGTGAATAAATCACACGTTTGACAGTATCCACCTTATTTTTAACGTAAGAGCATGTGCGCCCATTTGTAACTTGAATGTGCGAGGCTTCCGATGTCATTCACTTCCAGTTATTTTAGCTGAACAGTCGTTTTGATAATATTCATACTATACACATGCATACTTTTGTAACAGTCATGACGTTTTCATCAAATGTAGAAGCTACTCCGTAGATGAGTAGAGAAATGAAGGCTACAGGAAAGGACAGCTGAAGGCCCAGACAAAGGAAGAGGTGCAAACTCTTGCCAAAAGTTATGCTTAGAAATGGGCAAATCTTATGTGAAATGTCTAAAAAAAAATAAAAAAATATTATATTCAATGGTCTGTGAGAAATTTGGGGAGTGAAGGTTCAAACTGGAATATACTTTAGAGTAGATCTATATTATTTTAGATTATTTTGAGTTTAAGAAAAAGTACAACTGCATCTTAAAAAAAAAATTGTAATGCATTTACTGTACAAGGAAAGTGGACAAATAAACATTTGATATATTAAAACATTTATGTAGCATCAATTATTTAAACTATTTCATTAATAGGACACCTCTTTAAAAAAAATAAAAAAAATCCAATACGGGTCGTTTTGACCCCCTTTATGCATTCATGTAGGTTTTCTGGTTCATGGATGCTAGGATTAATGGAATGTTTTTTTGTTGTTTTTTTTTTTTTACAGTTCTATGTGGATGTTTGTCTAATATTTTTAAAATGTTACTACTTGTTTCAGAATGTTTTGAGAACATTCAAAAGTAGCATTCCCATAATGTTTCTAAAATTAGGGGTCCTATAATGCACTTTTCACAAGATGTAAAATAAGACTCTGATGTGTGTATGTGAAGTTTTGGCTCAAAATACCCCACAGATATAGTTTTATAGCATGTTAAAATTGTCACTTTTTGAGTGTGAGCAAAAACGCGAGATTTTTGTGTGTGTCCCTTTAAATGCAAATGAGCTGCTGCTCCCGTTGTGGTACAGAGGGCTCCGCTTACCTCACACCAGAGCCATAGAGAGAGAGAGTTGCGACACTCCCATAGACCTCCGTTGTAAATAATGGCGGCGCTTTTAACAGCCTACTTCCGGGATATGAAGATCGGAATAGTTCCAAACACTGTCATTTGGGCGTTGGACACCATTCACTTACATTGCTGCGCGTCGAGTTGTTCCAGAGTTAAGTTGCCGAAATATCGACCTCTTTTGAATTGTCAACTGTCTATATTGTATCAGAGGCCCTTTGCGATGCTTATACTGGTCTTCATTTGTACATGCACAGCGTAATTATTTATATTTTATGTTGGTTGTTTCAACCAATTTTCAAGCACTGCCTGCTAGCTAACGTTAGTTAGCTAGCGCGACTTCATCAGCTAAGAGTTCGGTAATGAATCGCTACCACCTTATAGCAACTTTTATTTAATTTAATTTTTTGGGATATACTAACTTTTCATTATGTTTTATTGTCTTGAGTGAAGCGGCTTGTGAGAACAATGCTGGACCTTTAGGATTGTTATGGCCATCACCAGTCCTGTCTGTTTCATGGATCACCTGCCCCTGGTTTTTGTTTTTCTTGTTCACACACACAAGCACACATTTTTGTTGTCTGTCATTGTTTAATAAAAAATATTTTATTTGAAAACCTTCATTTGTATCAGCCATGCTTAAATTCGTTTTTAATCTGTTATAGTTTTGATAATGTGTATGGCCTTAATCTTAAAATAATATTCTTAGTCTTAACATGATCATGTTTCACGTTGTGGTCCTGGGGGTGGCCACTTTCATCAGAAGAAGTGAGCTAGCTTCTAAGCGAATTCTGAACGGACCGCCACGGCAGACCTCTTTGCGTGATCACGAAGGTAGGCTAATGGCTGAATCGGAATTTATAAGCAAAATCACGGTAATCAATAGCCTAATACAGCCCAGATGTGCTAAAATAAATATCATGAGACGTCCATCATCAGATGAATGATATGGAAAAGTTAAGTTAGAGCCGCTAAAGCTAGTGCTACTACCCATGCGAACATGAACACTAAGCTTTTCCCTCCAAAAATATAGCTTAAAACTTATCTCCAAATGCAAAACTGACATTAACAAAATGCAATAATGCAATAACAGCTGAAAAAGTACTTGGGTGTGTGTTTTATTTTATATTTACCGTTCAATAATGCAATCGCTGCTGTCTGTCCCATAGAAGAACATGACAGCCAGCGTACGTTTTGGAACTATTGGGGCTTACATGAACCACGTGACAGCCATAGCGGCGACATCAAAGAGTGTCGCAACTCTCTCTCTCTATGGCTCTGCCTCACACAGACACTCACTGAAAATCAAAAAAACGTTTAGCCTTTTATGTTCAAACCAGAGTCATGGACAAAGATGGAGAGACTCAAGAGGAAGTGACAACATGTAGAATGCAACAGCACGTTTCTGAATGGTTAGTTGATGAATTTATGTATAGCTGATGTGGAGTTAACTATCTTCCAGTCATTGTTTAGCATATTCTGTCATAATAATCTATAAATCACGTTCCCGGGGGCGGGGTTTATGTAAATTTGAGGGTTAGTGATGTTGCTAACCGGTGAAAGAAGCTCATTGTAGTCCCTACCAGCCGTTTGTTGTAGTCCTTAAAAAGCGATTTCTGTAAAAGCAAATCTCTCCCTTTGCTTTGAACTTCAACTTTGCAGATGTTGTTTATGCTCAAACAGCAATATTAAACACTAACTAAAGTAAAAAAAAAAGAAAAAAGAAAAGTGAAATCATAATCAACCATCCCCTTTAAGGTTTCCATGTCCAAGAAAAAACATTTAAAAACTGGATGTTTTGAACATTCAGAGAACTTTCAAAAATAACGTTTGCATAACTTAGAACATATTTGTGTTAGCTTGGCACCCACTAAATGACGCCACTCACTTAAACAATCAAAACCAGGCCTGCTGATATCTGGATAGAAAGCACTAGTAGAACCAAGCAAATGAACACTTCTTGAAAAGGAAAGGAAAAGGTGCTTGAAAGGGAAAGTGATGCATGCACGTGAAGCCATTCACTGTGAGTATTAGAGCATCATTGTGTCACTCAAAATGCTCATCAAGTAACAAAAGTGGAATGGAGCTTTAATTGCTCTGGCTGTTCGCGGCGGCCGTCATTGACTGTAACTGCTTAGAGGAAAGAAAATCACATCCACTGCCAGGCAGCCATAAATCACAGCTTTACTGGTACATGCACATTTGAGTCTGACAGAATCATTTAAAGACTCGGTGGGCTCGCAATCATAGGGCAATTTGAGCTTTCCTTCAAAAAGAGTTTTAATTGAATTAGTCTGAGCGATTATATGCTCCAAACTAATGGGGGCAGTTTCATCTGGCGGGGCTCAGTGAGCTGAATAAAGAGCCAAATCTCAGTTCCTCCATCATTACTGGGACTCAAATGTCAGGACAGTATCAGATAAACATTCGCACATACTGGCTCACTGGCGTTTCAAAGCCTAGTTTGATCACTACTCTCTACATAGGTTGCCTTCTAAGACAACACATAAGACAATTGAAATGGGGCGGGTCCCAATCCCTTCCTTGTTTTACATTTGCATATAGGTGATTTATAGATTATTTATCAATAAAATGTTTCAACTGTAAATATTTTTTATACTTCTCTGTATTGAATGTAAAATATACACATTTATTATGGATATTTCTCCATATAGTGGACTTCAAGGGAAACCAACGGGTTGAAGATCCAAATTGTCGTTTCAATGCAGCTTCAAAGGGCTCTACACGATCCCAGGCGAGGAATAAGGGTCTTATCTGGCCAAACCATCGGCCATTTTCAAAAAAAAAAATAAAAAAAAATATACTTTAACCACAAATGCTCGTCTTGCAAGACTTCGCGTATTGGAAAGGTCAGGCAGTAACTTGACGTATAGGTGGAAAATGTAGGTGGGAAATGTAAATCTAATTTTCCAACTTCAAAATTGTCCGACATCATTGTTTTACTTTTTTTTGTGTGTGTAAAGGACGTTTGAGTTTTTGCACGTTCGCTTTGTAAACACTAGGTCGGTACTTCCGCCTATGTCAAGCGTGACCTTTCAACGTGATTACGTAATGTGTGGCGCATCACAGCTAGTGCAAGACGAGCATTTGTGGTTAAAAAGCATATAAATGTTTTATTTATTTATTTTTAAATGACCGATCGTTTCGCTAGATAAGACCCTTATTCCTCGGCTGGGATCCCTGTGAAGCTGCATTGAAACTGCATTTTGGACCTTCAACCCGTTGGTTCCTGTTGAACTCCATTATAAATGGAGAAAAATCCTGGAATGGTTTCCTCAAAAACCTTAAATTCTTTATCGACTGAAGAAAGAAAGACATGAATATCTTGGATGACGTGGGGGTGAGTAAATTATATGAACATTTTTATTCTGAAGGGAACTAATCCTTTAATGTGGGGTCACATTTCCTGTTAGTTGACAAAATTTTACATTCGAAATCCAGTCATTTCATTAGGAATCTGAATTGGGAGTTTCAAAAAATTCCCCCTCAGAGATTTTCCACCGGGTTCAAGTTGGTCATGAAAGGGTGGAATTCCTGCAGTGGTTCAGGCTGCAAGACTGCCGAATGACTAAAGAAACGTTATTAGCAAGATGGTAGAAAACTGCACATTTCTTGTCTGTTCCACCCACTGCCATTAGTTGTAATTGAAAAGGTTTAATGACAAAATATGGTTATGGTTACACTTAAAATAGTTACAAAATAGATGTATGAGATGATGATAACTTATATTATTAATTGTACCCAGCATATATGAAAAATTTTACCTGAGAGAGAGAGAGAGAGAGAGAGAGAGAGAGAGAGAGAGAGAGAGAGAGAAAGAGGAATGAGGAGGTAAAGAGAGAGAGCCCCAAGAAAGGTACCCAGAGAAGATGAGAGCCAGAGCATAAAAAGAGAAAGAGCAACAGTTCCAATCTTCTTTTATCCTTTCCCTGACTATGTGACTAAAGGTGAGACAATTCATCGACCCCCAAAGTACAAACGTTTTGGCCTACAGGCCTAGATCACTATCACTATGTGCCTTTAGGAACTCCAAATGGTCCTTGTGGTAGAAAGAGGGGGTGGAAACAGTAAAGCAACTATCTTTGTTCATTTAAAATATCTTGGATTATTTTCAATCCTACAGTCACATCACGTGAATTCGCTGCTAAAGCTGCTTTTTGTTGGAAAGCAACCTTCATGCATCGCTAGACTACTGACAATGAACCTTTTTTGCCTACAAAGTTTCACTAATGTGAAATGTGTACCTTTAGAAAGATCGTCAAATTTGACAGAAAAAACAACTACATTTTTGTCAAATCACACATCGTGAAGCATGATAAATTAGAATAAGAAGACAAGGGACACAAGCAATTTTAGCGAAAAATGTTTAATCTCTCCTTGATGCATGTTTATTTACACATAATAAATTTGCAAAATAGGAAAGAGCACAATATTTACACAATGAGCATTTAACAGCCAACCTGTCACAGTTGATTCAAGTCTGAAACTCTTCAAAAGGTATCAGAATTAATAAAGTATTAAAATTCTTTAGTTTTCGTTTTCTTTGAAATCTACATGCTCACATTTTGTTCCTACGTTTAAATTAATTCATCCTTCCAAAAAAGGATTGTTTCTTCAATCTGGAAACACAATGAGCGGAAATCAAAAACCGGATTGGTCTTTTGGACTGAGGAGGAGCTTAAGAAAGAGGGCGTGGCCAGCAACAGTAAAGAGGCGTATGGAAAGAGATGGACTCTGGGTAATGAGAAAAACGAGGGAGGAGTTGACAAGGCACTCTGTGCGAAACGAAAACTCTGTGAGTCTGAAACACCTTCTGTTCGGCTTGTTTTCCCTCTACAACGTCATTTTTTTGTTTTGTTCCTGTACTCAAAGTAGTTCTCAAAACAAGTGTCGCAAAATAAGAGGCATCACTCAAATACTTTACACAGCGAAATCTTTGAAATGTTAGAATATCTCTGAAGAATTCCACATGTTCCACAACTCAACATCTAAAAACGATTGAAAATCAAAGATAGCACTCGTCATGAAAACAAACTGAATGAAAAGAAATGCAAAGACGACATCAAAGTGAAACACATGTCCTGAGACATTACAATGCAACCAGCTGCTTTACAATCACCAACACCAAAGTCCTGCTAACAAAGCACAAAGCACATCGAGATTTTCCCATCCAGAAAACGACAATAGAAAAAAAGAAAAAAAAAGAAAAAAAAAACACATGGCCAGACCGTACATTGTGATATGTAGAATGAACATAATCGGCCTTTGGAATGAAAGTAGAACAGCATGCTTGTATTCTCAAACCATTTTGTAACGTCGAAGCATGCAGAAACTCATCTACTGAAAATGAACTGAACATACTAACGTAAAGAAGGGTCCAAGTCACCTGACCTGTAATGCTATACATCCAGCTCTCTCCTTCTACTGTTAAAATTAAGACAGTAGAGTGTATGTTCACTTAGATAGGAAGTCTATCTATCTATTTAGCTACTTCATCCATGGTTCCTTCCATGTAACTTGATCTTGCACTAAAACTGATGACAGAAATGATCGCTAAGAGTTTATGAGAGCTAAACACAAACAAGCAAACAAATCCAACACCGATCTAATTCGTTTTCGGTTGACATCTGTGCTGAAAACGAATGCAGTTCCTAAAGGTGAGCATCTGGAATCTAAAGAGAGATTGTCTTTACCGTTCTAAAGATTTGTGGAGACCTGCTCCCGGTTGATTAGGAGAAATCGCAATGGCATAAAATCAATACCGTAAACCTTAATCCCAAAATAAATAAACGCGTAAAGAGTGATTCTGTATTTCTTTCCCAGCTGGAATGAACCCTGATGTATAGCTGAGGTAAAGCGAGCGAGAACCCGTCAAACGTTCGGTTTCGTGCGTCTTCACTCACTCTCTCTCATTAGATTTCTGACCTAAATCTTTCAAAGATGTTTCTATCACATCTCAGAAAGTCTACATCTGCTTTAATCTCAGTGGAAAGCCAAAGGAGGAAAGGCTTTCTCTTGTTTGAACACGACTGGCTTTAAGAGAACTGCTGCAGCACATGAAAGCGAGTCACTGCAATACACATTCTCACAGACACATTCTCACAGAGTTACCGACGCTCGCAAGAGAGAAGATAAAGAGAAACTCCAAAACAAACAAGGTGGCGAAGAAAAGTAAAGCAGAACTCGACTTCATCTGCTTGATACCCCTGAAACAGTTTGAGAATCGCTTCACATTTGTATTTGTAACACTGCAAATCACCAATCTTGATAGAAATGAGTTATTGGACTGTTGAAAACCAAAACGATCAAGACAAAGCACAAAAGGGTTTTTTAAAAATGGCATAAGGAAGCAATGTAGCTTATAAGCTAAAATTGAACAGAAAAATAAATTAAAAATACTCCTTAAAAGGGTTCTACTTCACAAAAAACAACAAAAATCTAACTTAGTGCTGACATGATGGCCGTTTAAGAACGTTACCACCTTGCTTTAAGCTTAACTACCAGTTTTCATGGATATGTAACATTCACGTATGATCATTTGGCTTTAAAACCATTGACTTTAAGCTTTTAAAAAACAGAGGCTGCTAAAGATGTGGAACTGCATGGAAATAACATTTGCTACATTTACAGTGATGTCACAGAATCTTCTCAAAATGCCAGATTGTGACATCATCAGTAACGGAACACATTCTTCGGTTCTTCAATCTCAAGTTTTCCTTCATTCTAGACTGATTTGTGCAAAAGTTACAGAGGCTTAGAGTGCTCATGTTTTTAATATGAGAAATGAAGATGAAAAGGGCCAATTATTAATTATCGATCAAGTTTTTTTGCACGGAATAGCAAAGAATATGTCCTGAAGTGTCTTTCAGACTGAAACCCATAATAGCAATAAAGGTTGAAATAAGTGTACAAACTAAATACACAGATTCATCCACCAAATAAACAATGAACCCTTTGTTTTTCGTGAGGACATTTCCCTCCAAAAACACTAGGTACCACATGGGAACACATTTGTCTGAGTTTGTTCTTTTTTGCACATTGTTTTTTTCACTCTCAGTTCTTCAGTCACTAGGGTAGTCAACATTAAAATCATAACACATTTTATCTAAAGAAAATCATTTTTTGCACTAACAACATTCAAATAAAACATGGCACAGGACATTTTTTTTCAATATTTTTTTTTCATAGTTCAGTCTTTGTTTCAAATATCAAATTCATCTTATTCTTTTCTATGTTAAAATGGAAAACTTTGTACGCGTCTTTTTACTCTTTTTGTATAAAAATGCAGTTGTATTTATATATCTATACACATTTATATATATATTTATATCATTTTCATTTGTTTTAGTTCCTGTAAATTGTGCAAATTCAGCAGTAACACAAGTGGCAGGAGACTGGATCAAGTGAGTCCTTCGATCAACCCAAAGAGTAAAAAAAAAAGAAAAAAAAAAAAGGATGTGATGTAAGCGCTAAAACAAAATACCGTTTACTAAAAAACAAAAAAACACTGTTTTTATCCTTCGTGGGCTTTAAGGTCTTCTGGCTCATAATACAAGACATCCTTGGTGAGTAAAAGCACACAAGCGTGGCTCAACACACACTCCAAAATGATAAAAATCCGAAAAACGAAATCCTATTGGCTGGACGTGGCGTCCAGGGAGACATTCTGGTGCGTGTTAAGTTCAAAGGAAGTGATAAAACAGGATTTCCACCCTGGGCTAAGGGGTCTCCAGTGTACTGCTTCTGTCCTTGCAGTCCGTTAGCTTAGTGTGTGTGCGTGTGTGTGTGTGTGTGTGTGTGTATGAGTGTGGGCGAGGCTCTGGGATGGGCTCAGGAGGTCAGAGGGAGCCAGCTGAGGTGGGCGGAGAGATGGGGAGGGGGTCCTCAGCTTGCCAGAGCCATGGTGTCGATAACCTGTTCCAGTTTACTGCGCAGTCTCTGTCGCCGAGCTAACTCATCCTTCTGAAGCGCCGACAGGATCTGTAGAGGAGGAAATGACCTCAAATTAGATTGCTTTCACAGGGTAGTGAGTACTTTAGTTGGTTTATGAGGCCTGTGTTAAAGGTGCAGTATGTAAGATTGACAGCTAGTGGTTGAAATTGGTACTGCAGTTGTACTGGCTGTAGCATTGCTTTTTTCTTCTGATGAACAAGTGTGTGAACTTAGATTTTTTTTCTAACATATTATGGTATTTTTATGTAAAAAAAAATAAAAAAATTCTACAGCACCTTTAAATTTACAATTACACAATTCTCTCTATGGCAGCGTAACAATGATAAAATATGCAAAAAATGTCTCAATTACACACTTAATGTGGGTATTTGCTCTTTATTTTGTTGTACAAGTGCTAAAAGATTCTTATTATGTTAGTCAGGATGCAAAAAAGCGATGTACTGTACATACTGTATACTGTATAAAATTACGTCAAATTCTGAACAAAGTCACTGGAACTCTCATTATATTGCAGTTATGATTTCTGACCTTGTAAGTAAACTTCCCAGAGAACTTAAAGACAGCATAAGAGCCTTAAAGTCAACATGAAAGTGTTCGCAACCCATTAAAACTTGATTTTATGCAACGGGAATTGAGGCCTTGATGACAGCTGAAAAGGAAAGTTGTTTTAGAGGAAGAGCGAATTTAAATGTAGTAATACATATCATGGCACTAATGTTGATTTCATGTTGACTTTAAAGAAGTTGAGGTTCAAACCTACAATCTTTTGGTTACCAGGCAAGATCTTTAACCACTGGGCTTCATCGCTCCCTTTGGGTACGTGTTTTTCTTTAGATGGAAATGCAAATGTGCCGATCACGCCTTTCAGAAGTTGTTTGTGAAACAGCGAGAGATGCTAACACCCATCTGTGTGGTTTAACCAAAAAGCAAGCGTCTAAACGTAAAGGAAATGGGAAAGAAATGAATCTCCAACACCCTTAGCGTCAGATAATGGACTGCTAATTTCCCTCCTGTTTTCACGCAGGTTCAGCGAGGGTGTTCATGTGGACACGTGTGCATCTGGATAATAAAGACTAATGAACATAAACGGCTGTTTAAAACGCAACCAGCTGCAGTGTATTAATGTCAGACAGAGAGAGGGAGAGCGGTTTCATAGAGCAGAGAGAAGATGTTTGATGAGTTGTGTTAGACTGAACTATCCCGAAAGTAAGGAAATGGAAGATGGAAATTAAATCATAAAAAAAAAAAAAAACGGGCTAGGTGCTACCTATGGACACCTTTTAATATCTGCTTAATGGGTGAAGAAACAGTAGTAAATGTAGGAATAATTATGCAGACACACTGTGTCTATTTCTTTTCACTAAACACACACACATTCCCTCATTTCTGTATGAGGTAGAACTAAATGGTCTCCTTCGGCGGCTCATTATCTCTCCATTTATCCAGCCTGGCTGGAATGAGTCACTGCTTTTGACACATGATCTCGTGTGTGCTGTCAGATGGCGTTATGTGTGAAGGGCTACATGGATAAACCTGTATCTGAGTGGCCATGTATTAAAAGTGTTAGATTTCAGATTTTGCCATTTTAACAGCCTATTCTGGCTTGCTTTGGTTGAATTCTGATGTACCAGTCAGAGAAGAAATATTTTTTTTCATCTTTCCCTCTCCAGAATGACGTACAACATACTATTTTTCAAAGAAAAGTAGTATGCAGCCTTTATACTGTGCATAGCAAGTGCATTTTCTGTATGCATTAAATAGCTACTACCTTTTTGCTAAAATGTACAATGTGCAACCAGAGCACACTGTATGAAATAGTGCATCCCATGATGCAATGTGCTCAACTTGATCTTCTATTATCAAAATGAACTGGAAGTGATATCAGCTGGAATTCTGAGTCCAATATTGCTCAAATATCTCTGCTAAAGGTTATGAAATGTTTATGCAAAAATGGACCATTTATTTCTGTGATGATAACTAGATGAATCTTGCAACAGTGTGGCCACGTGACAATGTTGTGTGAAATGTTTGTTACATACTGTATACCTATTTAATCTTTTTTTGCACTGCGCATTACTGTAAGCATACTATTTTTTATGAACAAAATACTTGTATTCCGTTTGGATCCCAGCGTTTGTTTCTCTTACCTCGTCTTTGTACTTGGTGATGTAGGAGTAGATCTCGTGGAGGGCGCTCATGCTGTTGAACTGGCTCAGGTGGAGTCTGGACTGCTCCGCGAGATAAGCGCTCATGTCCTGATCACTGATGGCGGACATGCGCCCAATGTCTGAGTAATACCTGCAGGACGGCAAGACAGCAGGTCCAAATTAGCATAATAATTTGCATCTTTGAAGGTTATAATTAAGGTCTAATAGGGCAATTTTGTGCTAGATGTATCTTAAGCAGGATCTCTGCCCACTTACCTTTCTACCCAGTTCTTGTAGTTGGGAATATCTTTAGCGTAGAGCAGCTTATTTGAGGGGGAATCTTTGCCGAGCTTGTGTTCAGATGTGGAGCAGGAGTCCATGAAGGTTTGGGCGACTACGGAGAGACAGGCATCCGTGATGCTGTTCTTGTGGATGTCGAACACAAACTGAGGGTTCTTGATCACATTCACCCAGAATCTTAACGGCAAACTGAGGACGAGGGAAAGGCAATGGGTAGATAATGAGAACAAAATCTAGCTGATTTCACAAAACAGCAGTTTTTCCTAATGTCTTAAACAGCGTCGCTCCTCACCAGTTGCTCTTCCAGGTGTGCCGAACATCTGAATCTGTGATTTGGTGTTTGTCTGCCTGCTCATCCAGGAAGTCAAACATGTATTTGATGGCGAGAGGGAGGGCACTGCCACGGTGTGCCGTGCTGAATATCGTCTCAAACAAATCATCGACGAATTTCTGTAACGTACCCTGTAGTGAGAGAAATCAGATGTGTCTTGACAATTACCTAAAATTCTTAAAGAGGTCATCGGATGCACACACTGCAAAGACACATTTATATACAAACAGCATAAAAAATTGTTTTTGTTGCATCCGATGACCCTTCAATGAATATGCCTGTTAAATGTCCTATTTTTCATGTAAAATAAGTATAAAATCAGTGGTTCTCAACTGGTTTTGCACCAAGACCAAGATTTTGACATCAAGTTGCTCCGAAAATACCTAAATTTATCACACAGATTTAAAATAAATATTGAAATGGTTTTTTATTGCCATCAACTGCACAAGTCCAACAATTGCCGCGTTTCCATTACCCTTCAAATTGCGCAAATTGAAAATACGCCCAATGGAAACACGTCAATTTCGCGAAAACTCCCATTTATCGCAAAAAAGTTTTTACGGTCACATGAGGTGGTTTTTCAGGCAATTCGAAAAAGAAACATTTCGCAAAACTGCAATGGTTTTTGCAGTTTTTGTGCATAAACAGGTCACCTGAGGTAAATGACGCGGTATGTTTGGACAGAATACGAGACAGAGTTTTTAATTAAATTCACATAAGACAAAAGAATTATAGGAATAATGTATTCTAAACCTCAAATAAATGCCACAATCAAGACCTCGAAGCAGATATGAGGGAGAAACACCCAGAAACACCACATATGTGCCGCTCACAAGTATAATAAGGGTCGTTCCTTACCATTAATGCTTGGAAAACACACAAACATCTCCTTCGATTAATAAGAATGGCTAGTGCAGTGGCTGGGATATAGTACATAAACCTACCAACGTCCGTTGCCATGGTTTTTGGAATGATTTTACTTATCGCGAGAGGAAAAAAGTTTTAGTCGCATAACATCGGTAAATGGAAACGTTGTCATTTCACAATAGTTTTTTGTTGACATTTAGAGAAAAATAAATAAAAATAAAAATAATAATTTGCAAAAGTTTTGCGCAAATCTGTAATGGAAACGCGCCTACTGAGTAAATATTAACAGGAAATATACCATAGAGTTTGACTGTTAATGTCATCAACACAAGATTTCGGGAACCATTTTCTCATCTATTTTAAAAGTTGAATTATTTGTATTTTATTATTTAATTTTTTTTGTTTTGTTGTTTTTTTTTACATTTATTTAATTTTATTTAATGCACAATATTATAGTTAGTTGGATTTTATTATTTGCATTTAACATCTTTTTTTTCTCCACCAGCTGACAACCACTGTATTAAAAACGCCTTTAAATGCTAGAAAAAGCCTGAAAATGTAATTTTTTCAGCTTTAAACCTTTCCTATTGATCACCACGGCTACTCTTGCACACAATCACAACTTGCAAAAACTTACTAAAGGCCTAAAATCGCTAAAGACCCTCGAGCAGCTGAACCGGGGATGTCGGTTTATTCATCATGTCTGTTAGCGGGAGAACAGCAGTGGCTCTCAGATAATATGGAGTGTGTTGATTAGGAATCTGGTGTGTGAGTGTGTGTGTGTGCGTGTGTACACGAGACAGACAGTCACAGTCCGCGTGGTTTCCCAGCATTCATTCCGCGATCTGTCACCACGCACCATGAAGCACTCGATCCACAACAAATTACCTGTCTCCTGCTGTTCTCTTCCGCTACAGCATTACATTTATCTATCGTTTTTTATTATGTATCAAAATTGACCACCCGAGTGGCTTGTAAACATATTCTGATTTCATTTTTTCCTAGCCTTACAATTAGGAGGCAAAGCAATAAGCTACAGAACCAAGAAAGGGGGAGAGAGAGGAATGAGGGAGGAAGACAGAAAGAAAAAAGGAGATAGCAGGAATATTATATTGTGTCCTAACCATATGCGATATGACGAGATTCAAGTTGTCTGTCAACACTGAATGTGGCTCTGTGATGTGACACAATCATAGCCAATCAGAACATATTTGATATTTATGTAACGTAGAATTTTGGACCAATGAGATTTACATTGGGCAGGACTTCCAAGCATAACAGAAATAGAAACCAGGCAATCAACACAATTTTCTTTCCATTATTGTTGCATTTGGTTAGGATAAAAGCACAATTTTGCATAATCTTTTATCATCCTCAAAACTTCAAGATGGACAAACTGAGGCCCCTTTCACACTACCAGCAACATGCAGTTACAAAATACCATTAATCCCATTCATTTTCAATGGAAAGCTGGCGACTTCCAGGGACAGCAACCGTTGCAGACAGAAGTGGGAATGTCCAATGACGCAACAAAGTTGATTAATGTTAAACTTTATGCAAATGAAAACGACTTTCAGGAACAACAACCATTAGGAGTGAAGTCAGTTGAGCGCACGTGATCCACCACTAGTGGAGTGTCAACGGCAAGATGGAAGAGAAGTTGGTTGTACTTGCCCTGCAAACTCAGAGACTGAATGGTTTTGTGAACCCAGATACACCAGCACTTGCGCTTTCACCACAGATAAATAGCAGTGATGGCAAAGAGAACTTGCTGTTTCTCGTTCATCTTTAATATTAAGCAGTTTATGTTATCGTTCCATTTATATTGAGTCTTTTCCCTCCAAAAGGTTTTTAGCGGCAAGAAAACTGATTGGTTGTCTACAACATGGCATTGTAAACGCACCTCAAAATTCTTAAATACATGAATAAGAAAACTTCATGAAAGCTCACCTTGGTGGCCAGCAGTCGTGTCAGGTAGATCTCTGACACCATCTTGCTCCCGCGATCGCCCTCACGCTGGTCTGCGTGGTCGTGGTTTTTGACGAGGTGCCAGAGCTTGGTCCCGCTCTCTAGATCGGGCGTGATCATGGGCGTCCTGGACCGCAGACTGTCTGGGCTGCTGGCTGTCCTCAACATGCTCTCTGAAGAGAAAGAGAGTCAATCATTACATAATTTCTAGCATTTTATAACATGGATAGCTCTATTTTTACATTTGCTAGGCGAAGGAACTATAATAGTTGCCGAAAGATAAGCGTTTTCATGTTCTCTATTTACAACATTGATGTGTTTTATCATGTTCCTGATACTGCCGCCATTTTATAAAAGCCATGCGTTACAGTAATGTTACCTTGGTCAAGGGTGTTATAGGCACTCGTATAGCATTAAAATCACTGTAACGCACAGCTTCTCACACGTATTGCTTTTATTTCATCATAATCTGGAAGGTTCAGAAATCTCAGGCAGTATTGACCCCATACATATAATATAAAGCGAAAACCTAAGCAGCATAAAACAGTCACATCGGCGGTTGTAAATCAAGTCCGGCGGTTTCTTCTATCTGATGAGCAGTCGGCTGCTAAATACCCAGGAGTTACACATCAAAGATGAGAGCAGAGAGGAGCTGAGCTCTGGCTAATGGATGGTTAAGCACAGTAATCTGTCTGAGGATAAGGCATTCTGGGTAAGGATCATTTCCTGTGGATGCCCTAAACTACAATGAATATACTGCATCTGCAGAATCCATCAAAAAACTCCCTCAGGTTTATTCTATCCTTAAGTGGCAAGTGGGAGTGAAAGATAGAGTCCCGCGTCTGGAGTCTAGTTAATCAGTCACAGACTGGCAGGCCGGCGTGCTTGAAAGAAACAGCCACTGTAAGCTTAATTCAGCCTCTCGCAGCGCTTTTATATTACACCGCATAAAAAGTCAAGGCTTAGAAAAACATAATAGTAGAAAAGCAAATAAATAATAAATAAACCGGGAAAGGAGCATTTTTAAGTAACACAGAGACCACAAGATAACGGAAGATAAACACTAATGGCTGAAACTTACTCTACGCAAGTATGTCAACGCAGACGTTCATGCACTGAAATTCATAATATAACGCAAGTGCGTGTTGTGTGTTTGTAATGTTGCAGGAAGAATGGGCACTAGCATCTTCTACAGTCCATTTTCTTCAGTCAACCACTGATGGAGCAAGTTTAAAGAAAGTTTTCAGATGTGTAACTACCTGAAAAGTAACATCTAGTTCAACACAAGACATTTCAAAGTGACTATCACCCACAACGGTACATGTAAAGTACAAAGTGAAAGTGACATGCGAAGGCCTGGACATCGGAATTTGTCCTTTGCATTTAACCCATCCAAGTTAGTGCACACACATTAGGAGTTTTGAGTAGTGAACACACACACACCCGGAGCAGTGGGCAGCCATTTTTCCTGTGGCACACAGGGAGTGATTGGGGGTTAGTTGCCTTGCTCATGGGCACCTCAGTCATTTCCTTCCGGAATTAAGAATCGAACCCGCAACATTCGGGTTACCAGTCTGAGGGCCAGATGTACTAACGCTTTTGCGCCCACTTCAGGCGTATTTGTTTCGCAAAGTGCGCATAAAACCATGGCGAGGTATGTACGAACGGGACGCACCGAGATGAAAGCGCTGACTGCCTGTCGCGGGAACTGAAATTGGCAAAATGCGCTTTTCGGGTCAAGGGGAAAGTGGGAGTGTCACATAAAGAGATGGGAGGGGAAGCGTAAACTGCGCCTAATTATGTATTCCGCGTTATGTACAGAAATAGCCGGTGATAGCGCGCCTCTATTTTGCGATGAAAATTCTCCGCCTCTTAAAAGCAGGTGTAACTTAGGAAGCGGGTTTCCTGGCATATGCCCTGTTAAATGCAACTTTTTCTTTGGTATGGCGTTTGAGGTCCTGCCAACTCTTTTTTAGCTCTTCCAACCTGTCTGCGGGTCGAGGATATTGCATTGATTTTTTGTGTGATTTCGGTCCAGATGGCATTCTTTTGTGTGGGTGTGGAATTCCGGCCTTGTATGATGTTTAAATTTGCTGTTACCTCATGAACAAGCAGATCAACCTCGTTATCGCTAAATTTTTGTTTTCGCTGTTTTGCCTGACTTGGTGGCTGATCCATGATGGAAAGATAGGAGGAGGCCCATTCAATTCACGGTATAGTGGGTGGGGACAGGCGCTGATTACCTGATGAACTGCTGGTTTGGTACATAACACGCACACTGCGGTTTCACATCAAGCGCTTTCTGCGTTTTGGCCATGGCGCTATTAACGCTGTGTTCGCAAATGTACATACATCTGGCCCTGACTCTCTTACGATTAGGCCCCGACTGCCCACAAACCATGTGCTTACAATGCTTTCGCTAGTAATAGACCAATATGCTATGCAGCCAGGCCAAATGATGGCCCAATATTTGTCCATTTAGAGATTGTTTTAGTGTATTGTGTAGAAAGTAGAAGATATATTTCCACTTCATCAGGCTATAACCATTCAAAAGTTTGGAAGAAATTATAGCAAAGAAGCATTCAATTGATCAAAAGTGACATTCATAATTAAGACATTTATTATGTTACAAAATAATCTGATTTCAAATAAATGCTGTTCTTTTGAACTCCTGAGAAAAAGTATCACAGTTTCCTCAAAAATATTAACCAGCATGATTTCTGAAGGATCATGTTAGAATGATTTCTGGAGGATCAAGTGACACTAAAGACTGGCGCTATGGCTGCTGAAAAATCAGCTTTGCCGTCACAGGAATAAACTATATTTTGAAACGATCTGCATTTTTGATCAAGAAAATGCAGCCTTGGTGAGCATAAGATGCTTCTTTCAAAAACATTAAAAAAAAATATCTATCCCAAACTTTTTAACAAACATATATATGTTATTTGCTTATGTATATATCAGCAATTCAGCATTGTATCAGATATGTTTCTAGATATTGAAATCCACAGAAAACCCCATATTAGTCATCCGCTGACCAAACAACTGCCTTTGCAGATGTATGTTTCTATATTTTTATGAGTATGTTTCTGGTTGAACAGGCCATTCATGCTTGCATGGTGCTAGCAATAAGCAAGTGTATGTATCTTGTTCCTCAATGCAACACAAATCGCATAATGTTCAGCTCAGGGTAATAAAGGATGACACGAATATATAAAAATACCCTGTGAGCAGCCTGAAGTAAGACTTCCTCTGTTCTCTCCTACGGCTTGTGAATGCATCGTTTATTATTAATGGTACCAGTGTCAAACTTCATTACGGAGGCCCAGGGAGATGCATATCTGTCCAGTGCTCTTATCGCCATGTCCATTCTGGAGGCCGGGGAGGAATGCTCATTTGGGTATTGAAGATATGAATTCACTTCCTGTAGCGGGGTGTGAAGGGATTTGGAACAATGTTCAAAGGTATTTTCATGAGCTTACATATCCAGGAAATCAAGTAAAAAAAGCCAGATCATGTAATGAGAACGATCCGCATTGGCGTCACTCTGACACCACAGCGACTGCGGTAACCTCTGCCGTTTCCATGGCAACGAGCCACGACTTGAACGACAATACGAATGTGCGTCCAGTGTTTGAGCAGAATTATCCGAGACATGAAGCCCCCTCTCAAAGGGAAATATAATGGACGTCTGCCATGAGAGAGCCATGGCTTGAGTGCATGTAATTCTGCGGCAATCACGGATACGCGCATCTGAGGAGGACAGACGGCATTAAACAGCCTTTTTTCTCTGATCCGCTTTCTTTTTTTGGGTTGAGGAACAAAACACCTTCAGTTCTGTGCTATCATCACCTCTTATTCGCACAAACACCCAAAGTGCTCGGAAAACAAAACAAAATCATCACAAAGAATAGTGAAAAACATCAAGTCCGCCGGCTTTTTGAAATCCAGACACGAGGACACGATTCAAGCGCGAGTCCTCATTTTTAAGGGAAAATGGAGGCCAGTGAGCTTCCGGGTGCAATAAATACAAATCTCTCGGGTGAATATGGCAGACGTGATCTCACTCTTCTGAAGAAAGACTCTGAGGAGACGAGAAGTGGAAGTTCTGAGGGGAACATCAAAACAGGAAGTTGAGACAGAGTTCTTACCGTATCTGCTGAGGGACTTGGTGAAGGTGGACGAGTTTGAGATGTTGTACGCAGAGTTTTGCTTTGGCACCAGGGCAATAACAGACCCATCTGTTACCTGAATACAGTGAGGAACTCAACATTACTGCAAATAACTCAGAAAAACATTCACAGACACTTTAATCTACATCATTAATCCATACTCTGCAAATCAAAGATTCAAAATCATAATGGATGTAAACTGCCAGTCAATAGTTTGGAATAATGTTTTTAATAATTAAGCACCAAATCAGCATTTTAGAATGATTTCTAAAGGATAATGTGACAGGGAAGACTGGGGTAATGATGCTGAAAATTCAGCTTTACCATCACATGAATAATTTATATTTGAAAAATATTAAAATGAAAAAGACTGTATTTTTGTACAAATAAATGCAGCATGGATGAGCATAAACATTTTTTATTATTTTTTTATTTTTTATTATTCCATACTTTTGACTGGTATTGTATGATATTTGAATAAAATGTCAACTTGATCATGTTATTGTAGTTAGGACCATAAAACAAATTTCTAAATGTGTTTCCACCATATTCAACCAGTTTCCATGACTTTTACAGTCATTCATGATTAATGCGCAAGTACTTTTAAAATAATTTTCCATTTATATGCCAGGTGACAATCCTTGGAATTAAGAGATTATTTTGTACAAAAGTCTCCAAAAAGATCACAACAACAACAAAATCACTACAGAAATGCCCATGACTTCTAACATTTTAATAAATTTCCATAACGTTCCAGGCCTGGCGATCACAATATAAAAAAGGTTTTCCATGACCATGAGAACCCTGAAGAGTGTCATCCTCAGAATACACCTCCTAATTCTGGCATTCTTTGACCATGACATCTTTATTTTCCTTATTATTGCTCAGCTGTGGACAGTGACCGTACCTGATAGTGTGCTAGTGTGTTCAGGCGTTTCCAGTCATTATCAATCTTAGTAGTGACATCCTCATCCTGCAGAATGATCCTCGCCAGTCTCCCCTGGCGCCACTCTGCGACAGAAAACAAGATGAAGGTGTGTGTCAATGGGAATTGTGACATTTTATGTCTTAGAAAAACAGTACTTGCTTATTATTTATGAATACATTTTCCAATTGAGGACATCCCCAAATGCCTCTCAAAGACAGTTTTGTCATATTTAGCTCACTTTTGGGGACAATTTTGAACTCAATCTCTAGCTATGTGTGTACACACGCACATTACTCCCACAGCAAGGACAACTGACCACTTGAGGGGAGCTTTCCTCTTTAGAAATGCTTCATTTAGAGCACATAACCTTGTGCAGACCTTGTCCGAATCTCCCTGTGCAGGGTGAAGTCACTTTTCCGAGCCGAAAAGATATGAAAACATGCACTTGCTGTTAACAGAGGCTGAGTGACAAGTCTGACTCCGGGTCAGATCTAAATGACGGATCTGATCAAGGTCATGGGAATGACAGTTGTAAGCCTCTTACAAGCAAACCGTTCCAATAAACAACCTTCCTGTTTGTTTGTTTGTTTGTTGCAGGAGGAAGTCGCAGTTTCTTATTTCGAAACAGATTCTGAAAGACAACTGCCAAGGAGCAGAGCAGAGCAAAGCCAGAAGAGATCTGCAGCTGATAGCATCACTCAGTCTGAGCCAGATGACAATCATGTTGGGAACTGCTCTAGCTAATGGGATCTTGCTGTGGATGATATGGTGTAGTGTCTATTTCCCTGGTGCCCACAACGGTGACTTCAGCATCCATTTATATCAAGCTGCTGATAAGCTGAACATTTGTATTAGCTGACAGTACCTTCTCTGAACAGAGCCATTTGATTACAAGAACGTGAAACAGGGATGTTAATCATTTTGTTTAATAATTTAATTAGGTTATCAATTGTCGATTAATTCGTTTTAGCACAGAAATGTTCAGTAATCAAAATCTATGTGTATATATTTTCAATTTATGTACTGTTCCTCTATCAGTCTTCCTGTATCATCTCCTTTATTCATGCATAATATTACTGAGTTCAATGCATACTAAAAAGCTTAAATGTATTCAACTTCAGTCAATATTTACATTAAGCATAATAAAAAAAACTAATTTAATTAAATTAATTTACTATAAAATATTTTAAATTAATCATTTAAATTTTATTTTTTTACAATATTTAATAATTTAATAATAATAATATTATATATATATATATATATATACTAAATATTGTAAATCACATAAATAAATATATACTTTATATATATATTAATATTATCGGAATTCAAAAGTAGGTTATGTGTTTATGTTATTTGGAATCTTCCATATGCATTTTGTAGTATTAAAGTCAAAATTTTCATTGATTACTTAATCAATAATTATTTAATGATTAATTGACATACCCAACATGCAATATTTCATTGATATGTCCATCTTGAATCATAAAAGCTCTGCCAACCACTCATCCAAACTGCAAATCTCTCTAGGGCTTTTCACATTGCATTTAAGCCTGGGTTAGCGTCTTTTTAACCCTGGGTAAGGCCACTCATTACCCCGGTTTATGCAACGTTTCATTCTTGTAATTTCGAAACAGGGTTAGCACCACTTTTAACCCTGGGTTATGGAACCCTCCCCACCTGCAGCGGCAAAGGTACACACTATACAGTGTGAAATGATGCAGTGCAGTGAATTATTTAGCTACAGACAACTAATCATAAACTGCCTCAGTGTTGACCTCATTAAATATTCATGTGCTTTGTACAGCCACAGAAATGTTCACTAGTACATGTAAACATTTTCAGAGATGGACAGGCAGTTATTAAAACCAATCAATCTTATTGACCTCATAAATATGCAAATAAGAACATTAACCCAGGGCTTCCAAATGTAGAGTATAAACCTAACTGCCCAGGATTAATTGCAAACCAGGGCAAAGAGTTGAATAGTGTGAAACATGAAACAAGTTATGCAAAGATTTTGCTATCCAGGGTTTAGAATGACCTAATGACTCTTTTTCAAGAGTTTCTCAAGAGTTCTTACCAAGGTCCATGTCTCCAGCTTTGGGTCTCTGTGAGTAAGGGCTTCCTTTATACACAGCATCCAGAAGCTTCTCTTTCACCTGGGTGATTGTGTCGCAGTTCAGGCATTTCACCGTCACCTCCGGGCCGTTCTCGTTCTCTGGGTTCACGCAATGAAGCGTCTAAAAAGAGTCAAGATAAATCAGTCTATCATTAGCTTCTAGTTTGAGCAGTTAAAACACTCAATACAGTAAAAACAAGTTGAAAACACCATGGCTCTGTTCTAAAATCAAGTGAGCTGCCTAGACAGGCCGCTGTCTTCTAAAAAAATCTCATAAGTGACTGATTTGGAATGCTCTGCATTTGGAACTTCATTTAATAAGCAAAAATCTTTTTTAAAATAGCTTTTTTTTATTTTATTTTGCTGGCTACGTTTCGGAAAAGCTTTCATGTCAGTAGGTTTTCACTGCACATTGACTTTGTTAAATCAGCAGAAGGAACGGTCAGCAAAAAGTAGGATGCTAAAGTTAATACACTTTAGGGCTTTTCACACTGCGCTTAACCCTGGGTTATCATTGCACCTGGGTAAAGGAACATTGCACACTCGTAATTTAGAATCAGGGTTAACAACACTGTTGCAGTCACGGAAACACTGCGTCATTTCAATGTTTAAGAGGAAAAACGTCAAACGGTGATTGCGTTAATTGGCGTGAAGAAGAGACCATTTTATTCGTACATTTATAGCCTGTAAAGGGCATGTAATCTATGTAAACAGGTTGCATGTTGCGTTCGTCCAATCAGTGACACTGACACCACAAATATGCAAATAAGGATGTTATCCCAGGGTTTAGGAATGTACAGTGTGAAAAGTCAGCTTATGAATACCAGAATGAATGTACCCTGGGTAAAGTTTGAGCAGTGAGACGCATGATGCAAGAAAAACCCAGGGTTTAGTTTGACCCAGGGTTAATTATTTAATGTGTGAAAAGTCCTTTTGATTAAAGATTACTTTTTCCTCTATAACAATATTCATGAGTTGTGCACAACAGGACTAGTGACATTTATTAAGAATACAAATAAGGTCAATTTTGATTTCATCTTGATTGGAGAGACATAAAAACACATCCTCAGTCCTTCAGATGAGTGAGCTAATGTTGTGCACTGTATACTGACCAGCGTCTTATAGTCAATCTGTTGTCGGATGAGTTTGTCCTCGCTGAGGGAGTATCGGGCCTCTCCAGTGATGGCGTCTATAGGGCCTTTTTCCATCTGCTGTTTAATAGCACAGTACAGCATGAAGAGAGGCTCGCCTGCACACTCCTGTAGAGAAAGAGAGTCAGAAACAACAGTGTGTTAGGACTCCACAATGTCATGAATACATGCACCATGAATTTTTTCACCTCATAAAAAGTGAAAGATGATGCAATCAATAGCCCTTCTTTCCTTTCATAGTAACACGCGGACATAAAATGCATTTCAGGATTTGTATATTGAGCAAAACTTGATTACTGATAAACTGTCACTTCAGATGTGAAAAACAAGCGGCTATAATGGCACACCGCTTTCAAATAATCACAAGGACTTGCCAATCAATACAACCATTAGCCTCTCACACCCTCAAAAAGCCCCTCTCGAAAAAGACAAACAGTTTAAACGTAGGGAATAGAGAGAGCGATAGATGGAGGTTAACGATTGGGAGGAAGCACTTAAACCCCTTTGTGAAATGAACAGATAGGTGTGGAGAGAGAGGCGGCAGAGATGTGGATTGATAGGCTGATTTCTACATTAGCATTAACATTTCTCACTGGCTAACAAACAACTTGTGAGTTTCTTAATTATTCATATTTCTAATAACAATAATAATTCATTACATTTATATAACGCTTTTCTCGGCACTCAAAGTGCTTTACATAGAAGGGGGAATCTCCTCAACCACCACCAATGTGCAGCAACCTCCTGGATGATGCGACGGCAGCCATATTGCGCCAGAACGCCCACCACACACCAGCTACTGGTGGAGAGGAGACAGTGATAAAGCCAATCAGTATATGGGGATGATTAGGAGGCGATGATGGACAGAGGCCACTGGGCAAATTTGGCCAGGATGTCTTTCGAAAGAGAAGGGGTGTAACCCCGGCATCCTGGCCAAATTTGCCCAGATTTTTTTGTGACCACAGAGAGTCAGGACCTCAGTGTAACGTCTCATCCGAAGGACGGTGCTCTTTTGACAGTATAGTGTCCCCGTCACTATACTAGGGCGTTAGGACCCACACAGACCAGAGGGAATTTGTATTCATATTTATTAATTCATATTTATGTTTCTGTTTGAATCAGCCATCCGTTAGCAGTTAGCTAGCCTTATGTAGCCTGACCTATGGTCTATATAGTGACATATTCTGGCCAATTTTGTTGATATAAAGCAACCAACCAGCAGGGTTGTTATTGTTAACTAAAAACTAAACAAAGCTGAAAAAAAAAAAAAAAAATATATATATATATATATATATATATATATATATATATATATATATATATACACTCACCTAAAGGATTATTAGGAACACCATACTAATATTGTGTTTGACCCACTTTCGCCTTCTGAACTGCCTTAATTCTACGTGGCATTGATTCAACAAGGTGCTGAAAGCATTCTTTAGAAATGTTGGCCCATATTGATAGGATAGCATCTTGCAGTTGATGGAGATTTGTGGGATGCACATCCAGGGCACGAAGCTCCCGTTCCACCACATCCCAAAGATGCTCTATGGGGTTGAGATCTGGTGACTGTGGGGGGCCATTTTAGTACAGTGAACTCATTGTCATGTTCAAGAAACCAATTTGAAATGATTCGAGCTTTGTGACATGGAGCATTATCCTGCTGGAAGTAGCCATCAGAGGATGGGTACATGGTGGTCATAAAGGGATGGACATGGTCAGAAACAATGCTCAGGTAGGCCGTGGCATTTAAACGATGCCCAATTGGCACTAAGGGGCCTAAAGTGTGCCAAGAAAACATCCCCCACACCATTACACCACCACCACCAGCCTGCACAGTGGTAACAAGGCATGATGGATCCATGTTCTCATTCTATTTACGCCAAATTCTGACTCTACCATCTGAATGTCTCAACAGAAATCGAGACTCATCAGACCAGGCAACATTTTCAAGTCTTCAACTGTCCAATTTTGGTGAGCTTGTGCAAATTGTAGCCTCTTTTTCCTATTTGTAGTGGAGATGAGTGGTACCCGGTGGGGTCTTCTGCTGTTGTAGCCCATCCGCCTCAAGGTTGTGAGTGTTGTGGCTTCACAAATGCTTTGCTGCATACCTCGGTTGTAACGAGTGGTTATTTCAGTCAAAGTTGCTCTTCTATCAGCTTGAATCAGTCGGCCCATTCTCCTCTGACCTCTAGCATCAACAAGGCATTTTCGCCCACAGGACTGCCGCATACTGGATGTTTTTCCCTTTTCACACCATTCTTTGTAAACCCTAGAAATGGTTGTGCGTGAAAATCCCAGTAACTGAGCAGATTGTGAAATACTCAGTCTGGCACCAACAACCATGCCACGCTCAAAATTGCTTAAATCACCTTTCTTTCCCATTCTGACATTCAGTTTGGAGTTCAGGAGATTGTCTTGACCAGGACCACACCCCTAAATGCATTGAAGCAACTGCCATGTGATTGGTTGATTAGATAATTGCATTAATGATAAATTGAACAGGTGTTACTAATAATCTTTTAGGTGAGTGTATATATATATTAGATAACGTAAAACAAAACAAAAATAACACAGAATATTAAAATTGTTGCTTTGGCAACTAACTAACTAAATACGTTTAAGATGAAGTACTAACACTAAAAAACTATTTTAAAATTACACGTAGCACACGTGGATTACACATTACCACAGAAAATCTGAAACTACAATTAATAAACCTGCTAATCACAAGTTCCTGAGGCAGCTACAAGAAATCTGAAGCTACATTCTGGGAAATTATCAATTCGCAATCCTATTCATTGCAGCTTCAGATTTTACAATGGTGTGACTGTGAATAAACTTGCCGATCACTATAGTTTCTGCCTCAGAAACTAGTGACTAGCCAGTTTATTCATTGTAGCTTCAGATTACACATAGCACATACTGTCTGAATTACACATTACCACACAAATTACAGTGAATAAACTAGCTTTTGAGGCAGAAGCTACAGAGGTTCTGAATCTACAAGCTACAATGAAGCTTCAATCAAGTTTCTGAGACAGAAACTAGCAATTAGCAATCTTATTTAATATAGCTTCAGATATTCTTGTGGTATGAGAATAAACTCACTAATCCCTAGCTTCTTCCTCAGAAACTACAGAACTGATTAGCCAGTTTATTCATCACAGCTTCAGATTACACATAGCACACATTGTGTGAATTATACATTACGACACACAAAATCTGAAGCTACAATTAATAAACTTGTCAATCGCTAGTTTCTGAGGCAAAATTGCTACAATGAATCTGAAGCTACAATGAACTGTAATGAGTTTCTGAGACAGAAACTAGCAATTAGCAATCTTCTCCATTGTAACTTCAGATTCATTGTAGCTTCTGCCTCAGAAACTAGCGATTAGCAAGTTTATTCATCGCAGCTTCAGATTATACATAAAACACATTGTGTGAATTATACATTACGACACAAAATCTGAAGCTACAATGAATAAACGCTTTAATCGCTAGTTTCTGAGGCAGAAGCTACAATGATCTGTAATGAGTTTCTGAGACAGAAACTAGTAATTAGCAATCTTTTCCATTGTAGCTTCAGATTACAAAGAAAACACATTGTGTGATTTACACATTACCACACAAAATCTGAAGCTACCATGAATACACTTGCTAATCATTTCTGAGGCAGAATCTACAAAGGTTCTGAAGCTAAAATCGAAGCTACAATGAATTAGAATGAGTTTCTGAGACAGAAGTCAAAATCTGATATAATTTCCAAAGATTGGTCAAATTTTAATGCAGAAGACACGTAAATCATGATTTACGGAGAGCAGTTATACAGGCTTGTATCCCTCCTCAACCGACCCCCCGAGCGCAGTGATTATGATGGGCACGGTGAAACGAGGAAACCCGCCGTCTTCCTCCGCCTCACGCATACCCACAAGAAACAGTTACTCTGGTTTCCTCCACCACTTCATCCTGTTTTACTCCACCCACCCTCCCACCATATGCTGTTAACGTCTCGTTAGCATCTGCGCTAATTAAGCCGACAGCTGCTAACGAGAGGGAGCGTGAATACATCACTCTTAGAGACCCCCACTGCAGCGCACGCGGCCGAGAGACTAGACCTCATCCCACGCTCTAGCTTCATTAAAGAGACAGAAAGAGAGCGAGAGAGAGCAGACCACATAGACAGACCTCACCCACCCATAGGGCTAATGAACAGTAGCAGGAAAATATCCTGTTGAAATACAGAGCTAGCAGATCAATTATTCCACACCACAGCCTTGAGCAGACCCTTTTCAAAAGCACCACTGTGGTAAAAAAACTGCACTTTGTGAGAGAGATTTCTGGGAAGGTTTGACTTGTGTCAGTTTGCTTCAACTGTGCTTTCTGAGCAGTGTCATCATATGTGATATTACAAGCTGTGTGTTGGTGATGTATGGTGTAACAGCTTGTCAGTTCCACTAACTCACGCCACAATCCCATCCGTCTAAAACAGCGCTGCTTTTCCTAATGCTAATTAGCGATCACAAACTGTCTGCTTCTGAACTTTTGTCAGTTAGCAGAGGAGCCAAACGAGGCCTGTAAACAGACAGAGCTTGAAACGGACTTTAAATGAGCAAATTGGAATTGGCTGATTTAGTCTAAAAGGAACATATTAGGCAAAATATTCATGCTGCTCTTTTCCAGCATGTGAATGAAGACTGACACTGTAAAAAAAAAAACCCAAAAAACCACTAACATAAAAAATGTTTTTGTTGCTTTGACTGCTTTGTGTGAGACTATTTCTATACACAATAATATATGTTTGAAGAGTTCAGATGCAAAAGCCTCTAAGTGTCATCTGAAATTTTCTTCTAGAATGATCATTTTTATCAAGCTCGTATATTTAAGTTCAGTAATTTCACTTAAATTACAATTAATAGGTCATTTTCATTGCCATAAAAGTGAAATGACTGAACTTAAATATATGATCTTGATAAAAATGATCATTCTAGAAGAAAATTTCAGATGGCACTTAGAGGCTTTTGCATCTCTTTGTTTCTAGATGTATTTCTAGATATAAATAAATAATAATAATATATATATATATATATTTATATATATATATGGTTGTGCTTATATATGTATATGTATATGTATGTGTAATGTAATGTAATGTAATGTATGTATATATATATATATATATATATATATATATATGCACAACCATACATCCACATACAGTGTGTGTATATTATTTATTCATTCTTTCCCTTTTAATATTTAAAATGTATGGTCACTTGTCTGATATCAGTCTATTATTAGTATAGTACTGTAAATAAATTGACCATTTTCATCTTGTGGATGAACTATTCCTTTACAAACAACTACATTCTATGTTGTCAAATAATGCAAAAGCACGTTCAATTTGTGTCAACTTTAAATGAATTTCTATGATGTGAAAGTATTCTAGACACCGGTTTCCTGTTGATTAAAATTCTTCCAGTGCATGCTGAGCCCTGCATGATTGAACTAATAAAACTAGAGAGCTGCTAATGTAAGAGTGCGAGAGAGAGAGAGAGAGACAGACAGGGGAGGATGCGACATCCTGCAGCTCAATCACGCTCTGTGAGTGGCGTCATGGAGTGCAGCAGGATGGGGGAGGGGGGGGTGGTATAAAAAAGGAGAGAGAGAGCTAAGAGCTGATGGGGACTCAGATGCAGAGGTGCCGCTAGGGACAGCCTTTGACCTGCCCGACCCCTGACAGACAGCTTCTGTTTCTTAATTTGTCTAATCATGTAGAAAGGTTCTCTGGTCGCCCTATTTTTGTAGAATAAAGAGTGTGAATTCATTTTTATGTTTTGTATGTGTGTTTGGGTGCATTTTTGTTTTATCAGGAGTGGGTGGAACAGACTTTATCCAAAAATTCTGTCATTTACTCACCAATCATATCAAAGCTGATATTTTAAAGTTTTCATATGGTTTTGTCCATACAATAAAAGTCAATGGGATAAAAAAATAAAAAAAAAACTCCCCTTAATACACAAATGTAGATCTAGAATGATTCGTTAGACAGATTCAAAGAAATCAAACAGATTCAAAATTTCTCTTTGATTCTTCAGAACTGAACATAAACATAATTTGAACATAAGTTCAATTTGAATGAATCAGACTTGTGAATCAAACTAAGAAACCTCACAAATATAAGGCGTAAAATATAAGGTGGCACTGCAGATTCAGTCATGTGTAAAACACTGGTGCATGTACACTACTATTCAAAAGTTTGGGGTCGGTAAGATCTTAATATTGTGAAAAATATTTTTGAATATATTCTGAAATGTAATTTATTCCTGTGATGGAAAAGCATAGTTTTCAGCATCATTACTCCAGTCTTCAGTGTCACATGATCCTTCAGAAATCATTCTAATATGTTGATTTGGTGCAGAAGAAACACTATAATTATAAAACAATAATTATGTTGAAAACAGTTGTGCTGCTTAATATTTTTGAGAAACTGATCATATTTTTCAGGACTCTCAGCTGAATGCAAGTATTTATTTCTTTAAAAAAAATTAATATAATATAACGACCCCAAACTTTTGAACGATATCCTACATATGGTACCCACTTACTTTTAAGAACTTGTACAGAAGAAAAGTGAACCAGTTCGTAAGCATCTTCTCAGCAACAGACTCGGTCCTAAAAGCAGAGAGGAAAAGAGGAAATATGAATTCAAATTCATTCGATAAAAACGCAATCCAAAAGTAAATAAAAGCCTTCAAAAAAAAAAAAAAAAAAAAAAACTACTAATGTGGTACTTGTGGGGGGAAAAAACTACACTTTTTTCCAAAACAAACCACCAATCTTCATTAAGACCAGACAATTACAGTAATTGGGCGACGTCTTCCATTAATGGCCAACCTGTCGCTAGCCGAAGACCCCCCAAAAGCTTCCCCAGAACAGAAGTAATTAAAGCATGCCTTAATTAATGGACTTCAATTCTCCTAATTCATCTGTAGCTGGCAAACGAGAGCGACTGCTAGTGCGGGCTGCAAACTGCGGCTCCTTCCTCCCTCAGGCCCACCAGGAGCCTTTTCTGCTGTTCAATAATGCATTCACATAGACTTACCAACTCCCATTACTTCCTTACATAAGGGCCTATTATTAAATTATATGCTCGTTAATAAAACGGGGAAGGGGAGATAAGGTGAATGGAGCAGGACAACAGGTATTTCATGTGGGGCAAGTGTACTGAATAGCTCATTAGCGTACTTCGGTAAGTGCGCTAGATCAGGGTTGACGGTGGGTGAGATGGAGAGTATTGACTTACATGAACTTTTGTGCGTCAGGGAGAAAATTTGAGGTGGTTTTTCCAGGCTGGGAATTTTGTAGCATTTTAAGTCTACTTAAAATGATAGTCAAGGTTTCTTACACAAAAATCGTGATTTAGATTTGCAGTACTATATTCTACCCTTTCTATGACCCTTGGTGCGCCCAAAATCGCATACTATCTGAGTAGGTACTACATTTGAATTTGAATTTACTTCATAGCAGTTAAAAAAAAGTATGCTTTATATAGTATGAATATGGGTAGTATGAATGAAATTTGGACATACTACATCTGCCATGTTGTCATTATCATGTGACCAGCGTCAGTTGCGTTGCTTCACTTCCATTCATAAATCCTCTCCCGTAGTGCCATTGGATAGTAAAGTGTCCATTGAATGCACACATCCTTATTACTGTGTGGTATGTGCTGCTGTGATGTGTAAATTTCCCCTCAGGGGAATAATAAAGTTTATTGAATTGAATCGAATTGAACACATAAGAATCTCGCCGGAAGGTAGGGACTTTTCACCTACTGTTTTTCAAATACTAGGTATTCGGACACACTACTCTTTTTTTTTTTTGGCATACTATTTTTCGCATACTTAGATAGCAAGGAAGTACTGTACCTTTTAAGAGTTTTCAAACTAAACAACCTCTATTTTGATAGGCCAACTCTGTATATCAGAGTGTGTGTGTGTTCTCTCCCACCTCCTGAGCAGCAGTTTGGGGTGGTTCTTGCTCTCCAGGTTCTTGTCGATGAGGTCAGAGAGCAGCTGTTTGAGGACTCCTGTAGCGTACTCCATCTCTCCCTGTAGAGCTGTCATGATGAGTGATGCCACGTTGCCACGGTCACGCATGGAGAAGGAGCGCTGAGCTTCGAGCGTGCGGATAAATGTCAGAAGGAAGTGCTTCTTGGTGAGGAGTTGACCAAATAGAGTCAAGGCCTTCTCGACATTAGCCTGCACCTGTGGGGGAAAAAACACAGAGCAACTCATTATACAGTGTAGAGCTAATTATGACAAGTTGCATTTTGTTGAACAGACAAAAAAGAAACAATTACATGAATCTACACTACCGATCAAAAGTGTGGAGTCTGTAAGATTCTTATGTCACCAAGGCTGCACTGATAAAAAAATACAGTAAAAACAAACTGTTTTGTATTTTAATATACTTTAAAAAATGTAATTTATTCCTGTGATCAAAGCTGAATTTTCAGCATCATTACTCTGGTTTTCAATGTCACAAGATCCTTCAGAAATCATTCTAATATGCTGATTTGCTGCTCAATAAACATTTCTTATTATTATCAATGTTGAAAATCGTTTGGCCTGCTTAACATCTATGTTTAAACATTTTTGAGATACATTTTTCTGTCAGGATTCTTTGATGAATATAAAGTTCAAAAGAAAAGCATTTGAAACAGAAATCTGTTGTAACATTATAAATGTCTTTAGTGTCACTTCTGATCAAATTAATGGGAAATTGTTGAATAAAAGTATTAAGCAAATCTTACTGATCCCAAACTTTAGAATGGTAGCTCATACCTAAAATAGTTCCTACCTAAATTGTTGTCCTGAACTGAATAATTTTATATCACTATTTATTAATTTATGCAATTTTATGATTGACACAAATTTGTGCTTGTGTTTTATGCCTAAGAATCCCAATACAACAACTTAACAAATGCCATGAATTCGGAGGCGGGACTATCTTTTTAACTGGCCAATAGCAGAGGTGAAAAACATTAAATAAAAATTTCCGGTGCATTAATCTTGTGCTATGTGACATTTCAAAATAAAATAGTGCATAGTGATTTTATTGTATACTAACAAGTGGGACTTTTTTTTAAATATTTTTTATTATAACATTCAGTGATCAGTTATGCACTGTAAAACCAGAGGAATTTTTAAAGAAAGTAAATCAGGTCAATTTCACATTGCTTTTAATGTTTTTGATTGACATGTTCTGCCTCTCTGAAGCACAAAGCAAAAGTCCTTCAGTGTTCAAGCACAAGTCCACATGAGGGACGTGTCGCTTTCTGACTGACATCAAAGGGAATCCAAGATGCTAGCAGCTCAAAAACACAACAGAAGGAAATGCAGAGTGAGGAAGGACAGAGAGAGAAAGAGTACAGCAGGAAGCAGATGTGACCTCTGTGTCCAGGAGCGAAAAGTGGCGTTGTGTCCTTCCATGATGCGCAGGGCAGCACCTGTCACTTTTCATCTGCCTCACCTTTTCATACATCTTACCTGTACAACTTCTTGTAGCTACATGTTTATACTAACATGATAAAAGTAACAAATCTTACATGTGTCCTAACAAGCCAACCTGTGTGCATATTCATCTAATGAGTAGCCCCGCCCACAGTGAAATCTCATTGGTGCAAAATTCTGCTTCACAAACCTCTATGTAAAACAGTAATTATCTCACATTGTTGCTGGGAACTTTTCACAGCTCTTTAGGACAAAGAGCTATAGTCCAAAGAAATTACGGAAAACAAAACCGAACAATAAAATCTCAGTGCGAGGATGCAGGAATCAGACTTCAAAGCGAACCGACGTCTGTTATTGTCCCCTTCAGCACTTTATGTTCCATGTAACCTGACAAAGGCCTTTTTTTCCCCCCAACAACACAGACTAATAAAGTGCCTCAATTCTTCTCTGCTGAGCCGAATGAAATTTGCAGCCTCTCGGGGAGGCCGATTGCACTGTAGGTTGCTTTGGGGCGAGAAGCTACACAGAGCAATAAGGGTCTGAGCCGTGCGCATAGGCACTTGATTACGCCGGGGACTCGGGGGCAAATACAGTGAAAACAAACCCCAGATGAAATAATAAACATGTGATCCCGCCGCAAGCCAACAGCATGACCTGCCGTACGCAGGCCGAAGGACGTAACATGTTGGAGTAATAGAGTATTTAATTGCGCTGACCGGTGCGTTTTGAGGTTTTACGATTGCTTTCTTTAGCTTGTGCTATTACGCGTCTGTCATTAGCGTCTGGTTCTATAGTACAAGAGGTCACAATCTGTAACGTATTGAACTCTTTCAACTCCAAATTGTATGTTCAAACTGTATTTTTTCACTCTTTCCGGTGAGTCACTGACCCCATTTATCAGAAGTCATTGATGTCAAAAATATTGGTAACCGAATTTACAATATACATTGTGACCTTTCAAGAGTGTTGATCAGGCGTAAATGCCGTTATCATAGTTCATACAATCTCAGCTATACGTGAGGGCCTGATGTTGGTTTTTCTAGTATTAGTAGTGCTCTGATGATTTTTGATTGCATTGTTAGTTCTGCTCTATAGGGGTACCGTGGTGATGGCGATGTACTGACCCGTACCTCCATCTCCTTGAGCACCGGGTGGTCCTCAATGCCTGGGAACAGCACTCTCATGGCGTAGATTCGATAGTCCAGGAACGGGATACCTGCCCCATCCAGCTCTTGGGTCAGCTCGTGGATGTCGGTTTGGAGTTCGGCAAATGCTGCGAGGAGAAACGAAAACCTAGTAAGTAGAGTTTCAACACTATCTGACTAATAAAGTTATAATAAATAAATAAATAAATAAATAAATTATAATTATATATATAAATACACTACCAGTCAAAAGTTTTGGATCAGTAAAATTTTTTATGTTTTTAAGAGTAGTCTCTTCTGCTCACCAAGGCTGCATTTATTTGATTAAAAAATAAATCATAATATTGTTAAATATTATGACAATTCAAAATAACGGTTTTCTATTTTAATATTTTTTTAAATCGAATTTATTCCTGTGATCAAAGCTGAATTTTCAGTATCATACTCCAGTCTTCAGTGTCACATGATCCTTCAGAAATCATTCTAATATGCTGATTTGAGGCTCAAGAAACATTCATTATTATTATCAATGTTGAAAACAGTTGTGTATTTTTTTTTTTTCAGGATGAAAAACTTTAATTTTTCAAAATATATATTTTTTTGATGAATAAAAAGTTCAAAAGAACAGCATTTATTTGAAATGGAATCTTTTGTAACATTATACATGTCTTTACTGTAACTTTTGATCAATGTAATTCATCCTTGATGAATAAAAGTATTGATTTCTTACTTTTCTTACTATTTATTTTCTTATTATTACTGACCCCAAACTTTTGAACGGTAGTGTTCTAAAAATGAATAAAACAATCATAAAGGTAATCAGTCACATCAATATACAACCAGCTACTACTATAGATCTATAAGTAACTCAACCCTCAACATATTTCCAGAGTAGTTTTGCAGTGCAGAGATTTTTTAAATCAGGGTACATAATAAAACATCTCATAATAGAAGTTTGGTTTGCTTTAAGCCTTACCTAAGTATGATTAAAAATAAACTTTAAATAAAGTGGTGGAAAATTATGGAAAAATGTGGTCACTGGGAGCCTCGTGAAATAATAAGTACTTATTGGGTAAACAGAAGTAATGCTAAGTCTGTCAATCTGTTTGTTTACTCAGTTTATGACTAATTTGGTTTTGCTATTCGAAAAGAGCGGGAGGGAAGAGACGTAAGACACAAAGTTCACGGGAAAAGAAAGTCAATTAATTGCATGAGTGGGTAATTAATAAAGGAGCGGAGCTTTTCATGCATAATTTCCTCCAGCTGTTGTTCCTCCTCGTTGTCCGCTGGGATACGAATACTGAAGCACGAAGCTCCTACTCTAAGTGAGGGGTTTTCATCTTAAAAATACTACACAAATATTATTCAAGATGAACTGTCCAACGGGATGTTCAGTCTCCTGATGAAAAAAAAAAAGAAGAGAAAGTGACAGGCCTAAAGAGCTTTTAATTCAATGGTTCTTTCTCTTCAAAAGTGCACTCGAAAGGCCTAACAAAGATTTCCAACATGAGGGATGGCCTTGTAATTCAATTTCGCTTCATTATTTGGCGAGGCGCGTGTCGGATTGTAAAGCATGAGGGGGCATTACAGACAGCTTGAATTGCGAATTTTGAAAGGCTTCCTGTTGTAGTGGTCAAAACATTACACCACTCAGGAAGAATCAGCCCTGGCAAGGTCAGCCAGCAAAACATTTCCTTTAGTGCAGAAGCTGTTTGTCAAAACACGTTTGAAAAGTTTTCGGACACTGCTGATAATGCGTTTCTTTCTGCAATCGTTCCTTTAGTTGTGAAAGCACTCAAAGTGAAACAATTCCAATTACTGTGATGTCCACACATGCTTGCACTAACATTTCTGGGCTAATGTAAAGCAGAGAGGCGAAGCTGATATCCCCACTGAGCGTTCCCGGTATCTAAACCGGCGCTGGATAGATGGCTAATTAGCCATTAGCCGTATCCTTTGTTTGTTTGTACCACTGCGCTCTCTGATGGGCTGCATCATGGCTCAGTAAGTCTTTGCACATGGTAAATGGCATGTCCCTGGATGGCTCTCGCCGGTCCACACCCCATGACTGTGCAGCGCCATCATGACTGCATCCACCCTTCCGTATACAGACAAACTAGAGGGTGAAGTTGCTCAGAGGGTTGGGAACGCAGGTTTCAAGCATTTAGAGGCCGTTGACGCTTTTAGGTGAATAAGCCATGAAGTACTTTTTACAGTAATAGAAAAATTTTAATTATATCTCAAATTTTGCTAATGAGAATTTGGGGAGGAAATGTGTAAAATAATATTTTTTATTCTAAATATATTATATAAAATTATTACCTTAAATGCATGAATGTTTCGCCAATCATTATACATATTCGGGTCTTTAGCGACCCGGATCTATGTCTAACACTGATGGATCTCTACCTGTTGCAATAATATAAAACTCTCCTGATGTTAAAGTAACTATTAAAGAACAATGAAATAAAGCATATTTTGTTACCTTTTGGAGCTTGGAAGGGTTCAGTTTGAGCAGAAGTTTTATACAATCATCACTGTCCTCGTAAGAGCTCATTTCCTAGTACATTAGCATCTGGCTCAGATACGCGATTTCAAACATTCTCAAAACTATCATTTTCAACATCTTCAAAATCAATATTTTGATCTCTGACAGCTTCTTCACCAGATCCACCATCAAGTGACAGTAACACTAATATTTGATTGCGTTCAGTACTTGCGCTCCAGTAAATCGCTAAGTTTTGCTGATGGTACTCCCTATTATTTAGTTTTCTGCCTGCGATAACTATAAGTGAAACATTACTTCATCATTGTGTATCAGACATTGCCACCTTGTGGAATAAAGGTGAATTGCACGTATTCAGTCATTAAAGATTAAATTATTGTTGTGCAGAAACACCTCAGTTCGTTAGCGACCATTCTTTTATCTTTTTTTTCTTGTTATATTGTATATGATGAATTGATTGAGGAATACTAAGAAGATTGATGTCTAACTTAAAATAAATATATGAGGAAGGGGGTAGTAAATGACGTCCCGGGTCTCTAAAGACCCGAGGTCTTAAAGCCACAATATGTAACTTTTTTGCTTTAAAAATAGCAAAAATCACTATATCTATGTTATATATTTTTTTTAGTTGTGTACTTACATTATCCCGACTGTTTCCAACAACTTTCAAACCAGGAGAAATTTGTAATTTAATTCGAGAAACGTCCCGTTTCTTTATTTCCGTTTTGTCGCCGTCAATGGCGTCATATCCGCGTTGTCCCTGGTTTCCGCTCGTACTGCCATGGCAACCAGAGCTATGAACCAGAGCCCTCTGATAGTAACCAAAGCGACTGACGGTAGTTCGCAATGTCTATTTGCACGCTGTTGTTGTTTCGTTCAAACATTATGGACCATGGCAAGCAGACTTTGGATACAAAAGGAGAACTAAAACGAGAATCAATATCAGCGCGGTGTTTTCAAGATGCCTAGAGCTCCCATAGACAGTATATAAACGAGAGCTCCACGTCCGAGACTTCGACCGCTCCTACATGTACTTTATTAAACAGGTGAGAACATTTACATAAAACGAATCAATGTTATATAGCTCAACATGATGAAATGTTAGAATATGATCTGTATGTTATTCTAATGTTGATCTAGCTTACTGCTAGTCTCATACAGACAAACTAACACATACATTTCAACACATTCAAATGCAGTTTAGTGTGATAGTGTAATGTTAGACCAAGTGAAACAACGCTGCGTTACCTCACACGTTTAATTTGTCTAATAAACTGACCTGTGACTGTGAGTAGTAATTCTGCACTCGCGTGTAACGTTAGTTCAGTAGAATGAAATGTCCATATCGCGTAGCATGTGGAGCTGATAGCTGTCTCTTAGCAATCCCGAACTGTTTCATATCACAGTCATGATAAAAGCATCGATGTATTCAGTCATCCATAAACATTATTAGATCCATAGATTAGATCGGTCGGCTTGACGTTGACGACAAGATCCATAATTCTTAGCAAATGTTGCGTCATCAAACTACGCCTTTGTTATTGTAAATAGGTTAGCGACCCCTAGTGGCGAAAAATTCCATACTGTACGTTTAAGTGTTAAAATTTAAGTGTTAAAATATTTTAACAGATATTTAAACTTTTTCCCCAAAAAAACTTGTTTCCTTATAATTTTGGTGTAAAATATGACGTCTTGACAGGTTTTGTGAGATTCACCCCTCTGCAGCCCATTTTCTGGCCCTGTTGACCTCACTGGGTTCGACAGCCCACTGGTTTGAGAGCTTCGTGTCATTACGAAGCAAATGTCGGAAAAAAAAATTCCAGCCCAAAACGAGAAATAACCAAGCTGAGGTCATAAATATTTTGCAGAGGTTGTAAATAATGTCAGCGCATATGATCCAAATAAAATATTGATGCACAGATTGAATGGCATTGCGATAACAAACCGTTCAGGTTGTCCACTAATGAAGGCGGTCGGCCAATCAGTGGAATCAGGTCTAAAGAACGTGACAGCTAATCAATGTCTACCGGTTCCTTCACCCATTTGGCAAGCAGCAAATTTCTTTCATCATTCTCCCTCTGACATTCAGCCATCTCCCCCTTTGCGGTGAAAAAGACTGTTTGTTAGCTAGCTAGCCACGCCACGCTTTTTCATCCTCCTGACAGGGTTGTGACCAGGAGGGTCGACAGTCCTAAGATAATGGCCAATTAGACCCAGTGCATCTCTACGAGACCAGGTAGAGTGTGGCATTGGGAACCTTTACGGCATACGGAAACTGCATTTCATACTGGGTGGAAGACGGAATCCCATAACAAAGCAGCCCACTAACACCAACCTGTTACCAAGACATGCTAACAACAATAATGGTGTCACCATGGCGACAAGAGAACGGAAATATGTTAATGGGGAGCTTGATCGTAGGACCCGCAGGTTTCACTTCAACAGCAATTTAAATCACGTATGAAAATCACATTCTCTGATGTGGACGTTTATCACAGCGAGTGTCGTTTACATAAAACACCATTCTTAAATGTATTAGTAGGAACAGATAGGGTGTAACAGCTTTTACAAAAGTATTAATTTATTAGGGTCGACTAGTGTTATTTATTAGTAGATGACTAGGCAAGTCAATTCATGTAAATGAATAAATGTCACTTACATTTGATTCATTTCAGAAAGTTTTTAACAAACCTATTTATTTTAAATTACACTTTTTGTATGTTTTTAAAATAAGTCTCTTATGCTCACAGAGGCTGCATTTCTTTGATTAAAAATACAACAAAAAAAGTTATATTGTGAAAGATTATTACAATTTTAAAATCTATTTTAATATACAGTATTTTAAGATGTAATTTATTCCTGTGATGCAAAGCTGATTTTTTTATCATCATTACTCTAGTCTTCAGTGTCACATGAATCTTCAGAAATCATTCTAATATTTTGATTTGCTGCTCAAGAAACGTTTATTATTATTATTATTTATTATCAATGTTGAAAACATAAAAAATCTTACCGATCATGTATACATGCACACACACACACACATATATGAAATTGTGCATGTATAATTGTATATATAGTCCATTTAACACGTTAATTTAGTACAAATGTTTAAAAAAGCAATTAACCTGTGTCTGACCCGTATGTAAATTCTGCAATAACATAGTTAATTTAATTAAGCAATTTAATTGGTTGACAGCATTGTTACTGTATAAAAGGGCAGCATGCAGCTGCAGCAGGATGCAGTTTGTGAACCATCTTTGCAGGCCCTAAATGATATATGACTTACTAATAATTAATCTCACCTTCTTTGCACTCGAGAGCGACTCTGGATTCCAGGTTGTCCATTTGTAGCTGGAGTCGTTTGAGTGTGCGGTCAGCGTCGCGGGACTTGCGCTTGTATGCGATGAGCACAGCGATGATGACCAGCAGCAGGAGTCCTCCACCTCCTCCGATCCCGATGATGGCAGGCAGGGTGAGAAGGCTGTCGGAGTAGATCTGCAGCGTGCCGGGGGAATATTCAAACCCTCCTGCCCGGATCTGTAACAGAGGCACGGAAGACCTGACTCACTGAGGCGCAGGAAGCGAATCTTGTGTAGTGGCCTGCGATCTGCAATTAGCTGCGATTAGCATTCATCATCTTGTTTGGGCAATTCATTTGTGAGAATCAACTTTTTGCATCAAGAATGCAATAGCAGCTTCACACAAGTCCCAAATTAAAACTTTATGAGCCAATCACATTTATGAGACAAGCTCGGAGATTGAAAACCCATTTAGTTCAAAACGCCCTATTATTACTGGATCATTTCAAGCTTGAATTTCGAAAATAGAAAATTTAACAAGGAACCTTGTGATTGTTTACACAGCTCTGTCTTGGCAAAAATCAATTCACATAATGTCAAGGTGTTTTTTTTGTTAGTTTTTTTTTACCATAAAAGTGTTTTTACACCCAGGTTAAATGTTTAAAACTAGCTATTATCCTGTGTGTGTGTGTGTGTGTGTGTGTGTGTGTGTGTGTGTGTGTGTGTGTGTGTGTGTGTGTGTGTGTGTGTGTGTATGTGTATGTATATATATATAATCCTTATATTACATATAGTATTAGCTATTATCCTGTGTCTAACCCATACATAAATTCTGTAATAACTTAATATCACATAACTCCTTTGAACCTCTCCTCAACAAAGCACACAATTTGAGGTATCATTCATGTCTGTAGCACAAACAAATTATTAAATTCATTCCGTTGGGTTAGGGGTGTTGAAATAAAGTGAAGCGCAAACAGCGCATAATATCAATCTGTGGAATTGAACTACAAGAGAACTCCACTGCAGACATTACGTGAGTGTGTGTAATGCACCGCAGGCATTGTGTGCTTTCTGCAAAACTGCAGGGACCCCTGGGAAGGCATGGGGTCAAAGATCCCAGCCATGCAAAATTTCCTAGAGAGACTCTCTAACAGGGGTCACAACAGTCAATGCACAGCTGTGTGACCAGCACACTCACATGATCACATGTATACACACACACACACAAGACTAATTCCCACATAGAGGCCAAAAGATACAGAAATCACACACACTGAGAGCTGCCAGACGTGATCCAATGCACCAAGGGCGGCCCATAAGTAGGTCAATGTACATGGGACAAGAGCACAGCTGTGTCTGCCTCTCCCTGGCCTGGCTTCACGTCGCCTCTTAGTGCCGCACGCGGATTGCAACACAAAGAGACACGTCTATTTTTGAACCAGCATTTTTCAAAGAGCATTTGTAAAAACATATATTTCAAACAATTTCTCTCAATCCAATGTGACATTTGCGGCAAAAATAATACGAATGCCGAAAACAGGCGTAAATATTTTTCTTCTCGGAGCATTCTGCTTTCAGAGCCATCACAACGAATGACATGCTGCGAGAAGATAAAGAGTGTCCTTTCAAGACGTTTTCCTTCGGCGGGGCATTCGGTTGGTGCTAAGTTCATTTCTGACTGCCAGTTGTCATTTCCGATCTTTTGACATTTGGACAGAGTGAACTTGAGGATCTTGAGTACATACCGTCACTTTGTGCTGGCCGGTGAGGTTGGGCCATTCGCACAGCAACTGGGTCTCAGAGAGCGTCAGAACGCACGGCGTCTCTCCGATAAACACGGTGTAGTTCAGTCTGGAGTTACCAGGAGCGACAGGAATCAAATTACGACCCTGCAATGATGAATAAAAAAAGACATAATCAGATATGGGAAAAAAACGAACATTCATTGCTTTTTTGACATGATTCTCATCAGGGCTTTGTCATGTATCATTTGACCTTCACCTTAAAAGCATCAACTGCGCAAATACAGTATAACTAATTTCCATTAAAAACCTATTACTGCAAAAAAAATTTGTAAAGGAAAACTAAATAATATATATTTTTTATATATTATATATGCAGAAATTTAAGTTTATCATTTTAGATTTACAATTATTATTACAAATAAACATTTTATATTATATAAAAATCGAATAAAAAATTTGAATCAATAAAAATATCAATAAGATATCAATCGTATACACACGCACACAAACACTATAACAAAATATCCATTTAAATAATTAAAACAATATAAATTAAATACTTCACATAAAAAGAATACATTTACAATGAAGCATAAAAAATAATAAACAAATTAAATAAAAATAATACATTTATAAATTTAAATTGAGATGTTTTGTGTGTTGGCAACAGTGAAAATATGAAATATGTTCATTGACATTAAGCTGAAAATATTCTTTAAAGCACCAGAATGGGTTTTCAAGATAATAGTGATGGTCCATTTTTGTCTGAAATAAATTTAGCATCACACAACCTTGGACACGTAAAGGTCATGTAGATATTGATTTTAAAAAAAGCAAAGAAAACCCCAGAGGCTTGAACAGATATGACCATATCCTGTGACTGATCTCCTCAATGGAGATAAACAGTAAGGAAAATAAAGGACGGAAATCTCTGCAGCCACATGGACGGACGGGACAGGAAAGAGAAATGTTGATGAACAACAGCAAAGCACCAACACCCCCCCCACCATCCTCAGGGTTCAGTGATGCCATGGCACGACGCTCTTTAATGCAAATTCAGCTCCCTCTCCCCTTCTCATCTCATCCGCGCCGCCAACCCCAGATCAAATTAGATGAGAAATTAATTGCGTGGAGAATGTGATGCATCTCCAGAATATCCCTGATTATTTCACCAAATTGCATTTCGTATTTTCCTTCGCTTTGCTAATGCACCGGGTTGTTTTCTCTCCCCCCAATAAGCCAGACGGGGGATCGGGCATTAAGTAAAAAGGTTTCGTTAATAAATTTCCATTTAACAAAGAAATATCACCCGACATGCTTCGACTCTCACCTCAGTTGGTTTAAAGAAAAGAGAAGCTTTCATTACAGGAGAAACCAGCTGATGTCTGTGATCAGCATTTAGAAGTTTATAAACGAAGAGATGAAGGAAGTTGTAAGTATGGCCGAGAAAAATCAATAAAAAAAACTATACGAGAGAATCAGATATCAGGTTTTTTTTTTTTTTTTTTTTTTAGCTATTTTACAGTGTGCTTGTATTTATTGGTATAGACAGGACAGGAAAATGTGTGCAGAAGAAGGGGGAACATGATCAGTAAACGACTCAAACTCAAATTGGCCACAAAAACCTCACATCAATACCCACAAATCCATCGACATCTTGACTTATACCTTCAGGATGAGGGGAGATGTTGGTTTGAGCTCCAGAATGCCTGTGGGACTGAGGGGTTCAAAGACGGGGTCCGGGTAGTAGCTAAAGCTCTCGTTGACGACCACAAGAGCGTGGACGTTATCCATGTAGAAGCCGATCTCATCGGGTCCGCTGCCAGTCTCTGCAAAGCCTCTCTCTGAATCAGCCACCGACGGGGCCAGACAGACCATAACTGAGTTGTTGAAAACAGTGCAGTTCTGAGTAGAATAGGAAAACAGAGAGGCAAAACTTCAGAAAACTGCAACATTTCGAAACAACATTTATTATCAGGACTGTCCAAAAAATATGTGGGGGGAAAAAAACAGACAGAGCCTCTGAAGTGTGCGGTGGGTTTAGAGGGGGGTAATTGAGAATGAATGAGGGAAAGTCATGTGAGAGGCCATCACGCTATGATTGGATGTGATTGGTTATGATTGATTCACATGATAAATCCCGCCTCGTTTTCGTGCATGTTCCGCGTTCGCGAATTAGTCTGAATGAACAAAATGATGGCGTTAATGCGAAGACTAATTAAAAAAGCAAGTAAACAGCCCGGCCACTTACATACCAGCGCTTTATGTCACGTCAAAAATCAAACTTGAAATGGCCAGAAAACATGATCACTGTTGGGGTTTTTAGCGAGCAATAAGCTTGGTGAAATTAACCTCTGTGTCTGTGACCAGTGTTTACTGACTGATGAAAATAAGTTGACAGCTGAACATCAGTTCGGAAATAAAATGTATTGTTTAAATAGTTACTGCCTTTAGTTATTATTTTGGAATAAATGTAAAATGCTTAAAACACTAACTTGATGAGATTAATTATTGGTTTTAATAAATAGAACATTACATTGTTAATATAAAAATACAAAATAGAATTGTATTTTTTAATGTATAGTAAAGTAATATTTAACCAGGAAAATGTGACATGACATTAAGTGTAATTGGGACATGAATGTACATTTGAGTTTATATATATAAACTGTGAGAACTCTGCCTCCTCATTTCAGAACACCACTGATTTTATATATATATATATATATATATATATATATATATATATATATACACACACACACACATACAATGTTAATAATTTCATTAAAATATTTAATTGATTGACCTTACTTTTTAAATCGTTACAACAGAAGCCATGTCAGATATAGTTATAGTTATAATGTTACATAAAACATTTTGTTAATGTGATGTTGAAAACACAGAGGTCATTTAAACAATAGGACAGTAAGAATTGTTTAAAAAATGAAACAGAGTGACAAAGATATTTCTGTGACCTTTCCCAAGTGCCTCTTTTATGGAGTCCTTTAAGCAAGAACCAGTGGCAGGAGAACATGTGGGAGCTTTTGTCAGATGAACATTTATATGGTTTCTTAGAGCGAAGGAGAAAGCTGACTGAAAAATGCGGGAATACAAGGGGAAAATGTATGGCTAGTGGTGTGGAAGGAAGAAATGTCAGGAAAGAAGAAGGGAAAAAAGGATACTTACATGGAAGGACTCTGCAGAGCCGTACTTGGCGCGGATCTTGGGTTCTTTAATGGTGGCCAGGTTGGTGCCGCTGATCGTCAGCAGAGTCCCACCGCTGGGAAGAGAAACAGGAAGTCATCATCGAAACATGATGGGTACAGATCTCACACAATAACCCAATCATACAGTCTAGCTCAACACTTGGCCTTGAAATCTGAAGAAATATCAGTCTATCAAGCTTTTCATCCCAAAGGGAGGTAAAACAGAGCAGAGGTAATATATCCCATAATCACTTTTGGCGATGAGACACAAAAAGGATTTTCGTGAAGAGCCGGGAGTTTAAAGACATTCCACCTCTACATATACGGCACCCGTTTCATAAGTCATAAAAGAGGCTGAGATTAGGTAATGCGGTTATTCAGAGCCCATCAATTCAAAACTAGAGTTTTATAGCTTTCAGTCAGTGGCAGTTAGCTTCAAGGCTAACTATATGCTAGTGCACTTCTGTACTTATTTAAAGTCTTTCATTTCTGTAAGACCAAATATACTAATGTATTTTTAAATGAGAGATTTTATTTAGGTGAAAAATCAACATCTAGACTGAGAATGTCCCTCCCATAAATGTACATCCCCTTGCAATGGCAAGTAGCAAATTGACATTGCTCACATTATTTCTTTTCTCAAGCATCATTTGGACACAAACAAATACATTCATTGTGAAAGTGGTATTTTAAATGCAATTTTGCCAGCCTGTGATGTAAACTAGATGCTACTGGCTTTTTAGAAAAAGAGAAAGCTCTTGATCCAAATCCTGCCCCAACTTCTTGTTTCAAAAGGAAATGTGTCAACCTTGCAGCTCAGTTTGTCTTACCAGGTGTTTAGAGACCTGTTCGTCCACAGCACACTATGTGTGTGAGTTCTTTCAGTCTCTCTCCTAAGTCCATAGTCTGTCTGACTAAGTGAAAATCCCTCTTAACTCAGGTACAAGCTTCAGAGAACAGGAAAAAGGACACTCTGCCTACAAATAGATCCTCTACCTACCACTGAGAAGATTTCTCATTCCAGTCACAATGCTTGCCGGTATGCAACTGTACACTTGATGTATTGCAAGCATGCAGTCCTGTTCTCTTTATTACCATGTCTGCAGCCAACCTCAATACTCAAGAAGACAGAAGTGTTGCCTTCAAGTGACATCAAATCAGTTTAACAGTTTAGCTCATTTGAACTAACCTACTCAGCAAAAAGTATCTTCAGTAGTTGATAATAGTTAACAGGTTTCTATCCATCCATCCATCCATCCATCCATCCATCCATCCATCCAATTAATTTCAATAATTGTATATATATTTCAGTCACAAATAAAGTGTTTAGAGTTTATCTGCAGTATGTCAGAAATAGAAAGAATGAAATCAAGCTACCGTAGTTAGTTTTGCGAGTTTGGAGCCTTTGCTGTTGTTGGTTTCTTTCATGTTTGCCCTAACTTTTGGTCTCTTGGCATTTGTCTGTATTTGATGATGCAATATGTACTTTTAGATTATGTTTTCTGGCTGATCTAAACACTAAATCGTTTCATGATACCAATTTGCCTAGGGTATCCTATGCCGACATCTTCCGAAAAAACACTTGTGTTCACAAGCTTGTTGACATAGGCGGTCTGTGAGTTTGAGTCTCACACCGTACCGCTGCTGATGTCTCTGCCTGTTTGCCTCTGTGACACCTGCTGTGTGCCGTGGCCCTGAAGGGCATTTTCAGCTCGAATCAATAGAGCTTCTCTCAGTGCTCACTAACAGGCTCTGGGGCCACAACTTTTGGATTTCAGTTATGTCTGTTCAAGCTAAGGGCGACTTCTGCACAGGCGCAGTCATTTCAGGTTCTGCTTTGATCCCTGAGTGTGTGTGTTTGTTTTTCAGAGGCAGATGGAAGGGGGGGAAAGGTACTATGGTATAGACTCCTGCGGGATAATGGCCCCGTTCAAAGCAGGGCACGATGGAGAAAGAACACGCTTGACTGTAGCGGCCTGGGTTAGCATCAGAACACACAATCACACAGATACTCAGTTGAGAGTATGTGTGTAGTGACAACTGACTCTTCTGTGACTATAGAAAAAAGAGAGTAAATTTATATATATATATATGCTGCTTCTGCACATGTAACATAAATGAAATAACCCCTGTATCAGATCTATATAGGTGGAGCTGGGGAAGGTGGACGGTTTCTGAAAGTGGGCTGCACTACTGGTATTTGAATGTTGAGCCACAGCTCATTGGCCTATGATGCAACAGCAACCAATCAGCTGCGCTATGTAGATGACGATGTGATTGCTACCAAATGAGTTAAGGACCTATCGGACTGCGCCATCTAGTGTCTAATGCCAGAACTTGGTATAAATATGGTAGGAACATTATAACCTGGACAAGATATCAAATATTATTCAAATATTGTTTTAAAAGCAAAAAATAACAATTGTTAGACACAGATACATGCTAAGTGCATAAAGTCAACAGCTTCGCTGTATAGCTTAAAATTTTTCACCTTTTTGCTTTCAAAGAGCATACCGCTGACACCACACAAAGGTAAATAAGAAAGTAAGTGATAGAAAGAGGGAGAGAGGGGGAGTGTTGAGAGCTTCTTTTCATCTACAGGCTTTTAAAGAGCTCACTCTATAACCCGCAAGAGAAGCGAAGATGCAGGTGATAAGTGCTCCATCCTGCCTGCCCCATCTGACACCGCTGATGGTGTTTCTATAGACTTGTTGTTTTTATTTCACCCCCGACACCGACAGGCCAGACATGCTTTAGTGCAAATCACTGCTCCTCCCTGGAAAGCTGCAAAAAAACATCACCTGACAGCAGCTCTGCTCACAGGTGCAGAAGTCTGATGGCGTGAAGGAAGCGACGCCTAAAATAATCTCATTTTTCAACCTCTTAATGAGTTCTGCTCATGTGTCAAGAGAAAGCGTAACACAAATAGCTTCGTATTGATTTTTATTACTTCTTTGTAGTTCCAACGTCCTTCAGCGAGGTAGGAGGAATTGCTACGTTTTTAATTTTGCCATTTTTATTAAGAAGGGAAGTAGAGAGATGACAGAAAATTATGGCAAAGGAACTGGGAGACAAAGTGGGCCGGATTCGAACCCGTGACTGCCACATGAACACCACAGCAATGTGTTTTGGAAAACATATGCTAACCACAGGCAATGGCTCTGAAAAAAACAGCTACATTTTAGTGTTTAGTGAAAGTGAGTGTAAGTGAAGAGTGTAACTTTTATTTAAAAAAATTATACTTTCTGTTGGTGCTTGAAATTCTCAAGATCTAATGTACAAATTATCATTTCTGTCCGCAATTTTTGGGCCGCAATCAGTTGAAGTTCGTCTTGTGGTGCACGTAGCATATTCAGCTAACTGCCAACTATTTTAGTGACATTTTAAACAAACCACAAATGGATTTATCATATACACTGTATTTGTGATGTGTAAATCTACAATAAAGTTAAAAGAAATGATATACATGCTACTTAAAATCAATGTCTGATTGCTTTTAGAGGGAAAAGCTGCTCATTACTGCTGGCCTAGGAGCAGTTTTCTTAGAAATAATAACATATCGGTGAAACAGATTTGGCAAACTATCAAGTGTTTGCGCTCTGGAGAGCATCAACGTGTTTTTGCAGTGTTGAGCAGTGTAGTCAATCACAAACATAGCTGTTGATTTCCTGAAAGCAATGGTCAATCAGAGGTGTTAAGTTTTGAGCGGTGAGTGGATTCAGAGTTCTGCGCGCTCGCAAATCCTCTCATAATAACAAACAAAGTGTAGACAGATTCATTGCGCAGTCAGTTGCATTGATTTTAAAGGAATTTTGTGAGATTGCGATGAACTGAGATGAGTGACAGCTTTTTAGTACTACTTTGAGCACTGTCTGCCATGCCAAATCCCACACACAGTATGCTTGTTTTTCTGTTAAAATTAATAGTGGTTTGTGAATGTGGTCCCTTTAATAACATAAGTTATCGGAAGCGTTTATGCTGGGATGTGTAGGTTGTGCGGTGACATGTAAATCTATTTAACCCTTTATGACCTACCATAGAACAGTTCTGCCAGAGTATATCTTTGTATTTTTACATGCTGTGCTGTCATTCTTTTGAGCATTTTCATATGCCATACATCAAAATAATCCTTACTTTCCCAATTTGAAGGCTATATTTGTAATAAATCAATAGTAACTAGATAAATATCTCAAAAGTGCAATAAAAATAAAAAATAAAAAAAATCATATTTTTTTTCTACATGTTTTATTCAATACAGAAATTTGATAAATGCCAACCTCAAACTTGTCAATGTGAAAAACGTGCATAAAACGATTTTAAACTATACAGAATTGATTTGAACTGTTTACATAAATTAGTTTCTAAGATACACTCATTTATAGGTCTGTACAAATTGCGTAATATGCGTTTACAAATACAAAAGAAAAACAAACAAAAAACAAAAAACACAAAAATGCATTGCACATCATTTCTTTCTTTGGCTGCATACCTGGCTTTCTTCCTGATAAAACAATTTAAAACTATACAGAATTGATTTGAACTGTTTACATAAATTAGTTTCTAAGATACACTCATTTGAGTCTGTACAAATTGCGTAATATGCGTTTACAAAAACAAAAGAAAAACAAAGAAAAAAAAGAAAAAAAACACAATGCACTGCACGTCATTTCTTTCTTTGGCTGCACACCTGGCTTTCTTCCTGGGACGGATCTATTCCTTCAAGAAAGTCGGCTTCGTCCTTGAAACGGAATCTGGAGCCGATGAGCAGACGGAGAGTTCATCTTCATCGGACGCAATTAGTATTGCCAAAACATCCGCGTCCATGTACTTTCGTTTAGACTATGTTACGTGCGCGCGCGCGTGTGTGTGTGTGTGTGTGTGTGTGTGTGAATGTGCTTGCATTTGTAAAAGTGTATTTGTGAGTGTGTAAAGGAGAAATAAATGATAAAATGAAGCAATGATAAAAAGACAATAACGAAAAGAAAGAAACATACCAGTACAGCATATGGGAGTCAAACGCATGGTCAAATGACGCAGCGTGTGACGTCACAACATGTGACAACCTTTGGGGTCATAGTGCACAGAACGTGATACGTCAATGAGCATCGGAAGATGTAACTATCAATCGCAGATCTACAGAACATGTGTGCAAAGACGTGCAATGCATTTTTGTGTGGTTTTTTTTTTGTAAACGCATATTACGCAATTTGTACAGACTCATTAGAGGGTGAAAAGAACGCAACAGGAGCATGTTGGAGGCTTGATCTGAACATGTTACATCTCTGGTTTTGTATGCAAAAAGAGTTATTGAGCTAGCGATTTGGTTTCAGTTTCTATAGGCTCTTAAACAGACACACGCAAACGGGAGCGCCGGCGCTCCCGTCGGTCTTAAAGGGTTAAATGTGTTTTTAAAGGGAAGCGCATCTCCTTGCCCTGCAGTTGGTTCACCCTTTGCATATGCAACTGCATTTTTAATGATATATACACTGCCTGGTCAAAAAAAGGGTCTTACAGTCTTAAGAATTTTTTTTTCTAGCATGTTATATGTTTGGCAACAGTTCTTCTAACCCTAATTGATGGAGTGTGTTGCTTTAATTTTTTAAACAACCATGTAGGAAGACACATCATGGCCATATTCCAGGATGACAATGTCAAGATGCATCAGGCTCAAATTGTGAAAGAATGGTTGGGAGAGAGCATGAATAATCATTTTCAGATGAATTGACAACTCTGAGTCATGACTTTAAATTCATTGAATGTCTTTGGGATGTGATGGAGGAGACTTTATAGAGTGCTGGACTCTTGCATTGGCAATACAAGATCTTCAACAAACATTGATGCACCTCTTGATGGAAATAAATGTTTTTCAATCAAAGACTCTGAAGCAATTGCCTATTTAAATCCAAACAGCAACTTTTTGTGTATATAAGTTTAAGGTATTGGGTAGTATTAAGGCATGTAGAATATGGCCATGCAGAATAAGGCATTTATATGTGCTTTATAAGTACTACTAAACAGCCAATATCCTAGTGATATGCATGCAAATAAGCAAGTAGTTAATAGTGAGAATTGGACCCTAAACTAAAGTGTTAATTTTTACGATGGTGAGAAGAAAAGAAGGCTGCGTGATTGGCACTGTTTAATGTGTCAGGACACATACACAAACCACTAGACCATGGTGCCAACAAACCAGCATTGTAGTCATGCTTCCATTCTATTCTGAAGTCACAATGTTGCGATTTTAAATACTCAAATAACACAAACGCAGATTGTGGGCCAGTGAACAGTTGTGTCGCCTACCTAGCGATGCTCCAGTCTGGGTCTATCTTCAGGACAGTGGGGTCCTCTGTGTAGTTAAACTTCACCTCGGGGTTCCTCAGCTCAGCAGAGTCAATGTCCACCATAACCGGAGTACTTCCCGCGTTCACCCCGGCCGGGGTCACACACACGATCTCTTTAGAGCTCCGCCTACAGTCATGGAGGAAGCGCAGAGGTGTATTAGGGTAAAAGCAAATAAAATGTTTACTAATTCTCATCACACTCAGAGCATGTGCTGTTAAAGCATGTCATCACATTCAAATTTCATCATGACACAGATTCTGTACTCAATAAGAGTTAAGTTTGTTTGATGAAGCTCTATCATTTGTGTTAACAACCATATGGGTTTCAAAGACTTCGGGTCTGTTTTTCTCTCTCTGTCTGCTTCACTCTCTCCTCCTGTACTGGAGACGTGCCTGCAATCTCCATGCACATCCCCTTAGTACGTTGCCATGGGAACGCTTTTCAAGATGCACACCCCAGAAATCCTCAGAAGGCTGCACATATTTTGACAAGGTGGTTGTCACAAACAAACACACACACACACACACACACACACACACACACACACACACAAAAAAGTTGTGGAGCGGATAAGCCACAAATTTCCTCAAAGGTAAAATATACAGACATTCAATGAAATGAAGTGCAAAATGCAACCATTGCTTTGGGATATTTTTTTTGTTGAGATTTTGCATTTTAAATATGTAATTTGGATTACAGACATGTAGAATAAATTTGAATATAAATTCACTGGATATTATGAATGGAAGACACAAAACACACAAAAAAGAAGCAGGGCATATGATAGGGATGGTTCATCCGGAAATGAAGATCTCATGTCTTTTGAAACTTGTTTAATTATTTATTTATTTTCTGTAGAACACAAAAGTAGATGTTTTATAAAATGTCCGAGCTGCTCTTTTCCACCCAATGAAAGTGCAATGGGGATTATGGCAATAATACAAGACTTTCAGTGAATAATGAATGAAATTTCAGTCTGTTCCTCATACAATGCTATTTTATGGCTTTAAAAGACTTAAAATAAAGTGCACAATTTGTTTCATGATGCTTTCAAGGAATAGTTCACCATAAAATGTAAATAATTTTGTGATAATTTACTCACCCTCATGGTGACTAACTGTATGCCCTATTTTTTTTGTGGAAAATAAAACAAAATAGTTGATATTGTAAAGCACTTTGGTACACTGTGGTTTTTAAAGTGTTTATAGTATATATATATTTATTTTATTTATTTATTTTTGGGGGGGGGGGGGGGGGGGGGGTTGTGGGGGGAGAAATGTCTCTGTTTTATTTTGTCCACACACAATGGAAATCAGTGGGCTCCAATATTATATAGTCCCTAACATTCTTCTAAATATTTTCATTTGTGAATAGAAATAGTAGTTTAGTAAGTAAATGATGACAGAATTTTCACTTTTGGGCGGACTAAATGGCATAAATGGCCCTAGTCTCCATCCACTTTCATTGTACTGAACTGAGCAGCATGAACATTCTTCAAAACTTCTCCTTTTGTGTTAATAGCCATACAGGTTTGAAACTATGTGAGGGCGAGTAAATGATGAAAGAATATCCATTTTTTAACCTACTATCACTTTAACATCCTCGCACAATGGGTTAACAGGATGTGGACCTTCTCTCTGAAGCGAACCCTGGCTCTGAGACCAGGTGTGGCTGACGTCTCAGTCAGCGAGTACCGCGGTAATCCTCATTCTCTCCTTCTCTCATGTCTGAGACTTGGCAGCGAGACAATGTTTTTTATTCTCCGCTGCAATGCAGAGCGGTCTGGTGCTACAGATAGACAGGCGGACAGCAAGAACACTCATTCACTGTCCCCGTCCACAAACGGAAGCGCACAATCGACCGGGACCGCGTGTGCCATTCCGTGGCTGATGTTCGTGCCTTCAAAGTGTCTCTTTATGCTGTAGATACACGCCGAGGGGTAAAAAAAAAATGGGCCTGGGTGTTTTGACTGACGGAATGACAGGTGGACGTGCTAAGGTGAGAAGCCGGAAGACAGCTTTTTGGAAGGATACAGATAAAGACAGAGGGAGACAACTTGGCAGACGAATAAGCAGAGAGAGTAAGAGAAAAAGGACCACATTAACAAGCAAGCGGAGACTGTATGTTGGCAAATGCTACACCAAAACAGCCAACAGGCTAACCATCAAAACAACTGGCACAGAGCCTATGGAGCATATAAAACAGTCAAACAAACAAACACAAACTATGTGACAGACAGAAACAGAAAGTTAGAAAGAAAGCCAGACAGATGGAGGGATAAACCGATAACAAGACAGACAGAAGGGCAGCCAAACAGACAATTACGTTTTTTTCATATATATATTTTGGGACTTTTGCCTTATTATTAGACAGGTCACAGGATGGACTCGCACTTGGATCACCCAAATGAGCTGAATAATAATTTATATTTTGAATTATTTCTAGGCAGATGCATTTGACACTGTGACTGTCCCCAATATGTCTTCATAGTATATACCACTTCATACCATCAACATGCCAGAAGTGTGTGGCAGAGCTGCTAAACGATACACAGAAGATATAGAAGAGCAGTACTCACTTTTTGAAGTGACAAGGGTGACGCCCAATGTTGACCCCAACAGAGCTGCCAGCGTTGAGGTGGTTTCCTTCAATAGTGATTCTGGTTCCTCCTGAGAGGGGTCCCTGAGCGGGCTGGACACGTGTGAAGTACGGCGTCTGAGGAAGAAAATGATTAAAGAAGCATTAAAGAAGTTCATTGTTATTGTCATTTTATCTTATTTCAAACACTTTTAGTACAAAGTATACCCATATTGGGCGTCACCCTTGCCACCAACTCTGTGCATCTAACTTCATGCGTTCCTGATATACACTAGCGTTCAAATATTTGGTGTTGGTAAGATTTCTAACATTTTTAAATTAAGTATCTTTTTTTAAGTAATTTGATTAAAAATACAATGTGAAATTTATTACAATTTAAAAGTCAGTTTATAATTTAAATATAGTTTTTTATTTTAATATATTTTAAAATGTAATTCATTTCTGTGGTGGGAAACTGAAATGTTTTTTAATGCTGATTTGCTGCTGCTTACTATTTTTTTTGTGAAAACTGTGATACAGTTGTTTTCAGGATTCTTTGACGAATAGAAAGTTCAAAAGAACATAATTTATTTGCATCTTTTGTGACATTATAAATGTTTTTACTGTCACAATTTTATGCGTCCTTGCAGAATAAAAGTATTAATATTAGTATTAATCTTTAAAATGTACTGATCTAAAACTTTTGAATGTTACTTCATTTATACACAAGTGTTTGTTTGGAATTATATACATTCAATTTGCATAATTACAATTATCCAAAGGCAACAAGATCTGAATGTATCTGTAGGATTAAGTGTCTCCAGACTCCTAGATGCTCACCACAAAGGTGAAAGCCCTGGGTGAGAGGGCTCTGTAGTCAGCCAGGCAGTCTCTCACGCACACCTCCACCTGGGCTTCCTGCACACGGTATCCTGTGGCGTCATTCAGCAGACACACAATCCTGCAGAAGAAAGACACGTCAGAATCCTCTTTAAGGTTCGTGATTAACAGCAGTGCTACTGTAAGTTTCCAAAGGCCTCAAGGGGAGGAAGGTGAATGAATGGATTTATATGATACAGCGCAAGTAAATATTATTACCATAATTAATCTGTTTCTGATTTATGAGCTGACCCAGACTGAAACTGCAGACTTTTTTTCTGCTTTTCTGCACTGATTTCTGCACTGCAAGGATTCTTAATTTAGATGTGGTAAAATGTGTTATAATTACTAGACACTTATCAGAACTAACAATATATTAAAAACACACTTTGTAGGTTGATTTTGATAGATCATTCAGTGAAAAAGAGTGTTAGGTTTGAATGTTTAAACAAGGCTGTGAGGTATAGACTTAGTCTTTACAATGACACAAACTGTATAAAGGCCCTACATAAGGTAATTTGCACAACTTAGAAAACTGTTTTATGGAGTTTTTGTCAACTGATTTTTTTTATTTCAGAAAGACATTTTTCTCCCGTTCACAATTTTTATGATGTTAAACAACAGTACAATACATTAAACATGCTGTATTTCTATCCCTCACAGCCTTGTTTTCCAAAAATCTTGAAGAGTCTTGAAGAATCTCCAAAAAGTATTACCCACCTTTCCGCGCTAACATATTCCTCTTCAATAGGAACACAGGGTACTTTTCCCAGCCGAACACCTGTCATAATGTCTCTGAACTGTAGACCCAGATTCTCTCCAGTGATGGTGAGCCTGGTTCCGCCTTGCCGTGGTCCGGTCTCTGGAAACAGCTGTCAAATGAGGAAAATAGAGATATTAGTTTGATTGGAGACGGAGCAGGAGATTTAAAAGACTAAAATACAACAAACCAAATATTATTTTTGGACTTTTTGCCATGATGAGCAGAAGGGCAGAGAACAAAATCAGGAAATGTAGAATAAAGAAAAAAAGTCTGGATATTCTGATATATGTAGACCACATAATGGTCCACTGGTTAGTGCACAGGTCTTGGGATTGAACCCTGTAGCTCCTTATAGTCTCAGAGTTCCAACACAAACTCAGACACCTTGCATTTTAATGGAGACAAATCACCCCTTGGCGCAGGGGAGCAGAAGCCCCTAATGCTGGGCTTGGCGAAACACCTCCCTCCAACCCCCCTCCATCCATCCTCTAATTGAAACTTATTACCCAGGCTCTCGGATCCACGCTTCAGAGCCGCATGGCGCAAGGCAGTGGGATAATGTGATTTATTTAGCCGGATTATTCTCCGTAACGAGGACAGGTGTGGCATGACAAAACAAATATGGTGAATGATGTGCCGTGGTAACAGCAGGATGGCGCCCCATAACAGCCATCATGAGGTAATTACAGGTACTCTGTACGCCTGATCTCTCGACCACAAGGTCTCCACGGCAACCTGGAGCCAGGCCTCGGCTGCATCACTGCCACAATGGCTGTGGGCCTAGAATGGAGCCTTGAGGTACCCCTATGTGTAAAATGACATTGCATAGAAAACTGTAAATTCAACAAGTGTGAAAGGAGAAAGTTTGCCATAAAATTCTGATTTTCTTGTTGGTTGTGTACAGCCAAAGTAACCATAGTATCAGCCTCACTAAGCAGAGAAGAATTGAAGTATAAAATTAATGACAGGAAGAGGAATTCAATGAAATTTAGAGTAGCAAAATAAATGCAAGCTGTATTGATAGAGCATATACTGTAAACCATCTAGTCTTGACCTGAAAATCACAGAATTTCGACTGGAGACTGTCACTCGGGATTCCACTAAAATTAACCTACATTAGATGTCTTTTATTATGTTCAAAAAACAATTTATACGTTTCTAATTAAATCAGCCTTAGAGCGAAATGATAGATAAAAATAATATCTCTCAACACAAGTGGGGGTACACTAATATACACACACGTTCTCCCCCAGGACCTTGTTAAATTACAAGCAGTTAAGTAAATCTCCCTTCATTATCAGCTCTGGGTAACGATACATTTCAAAAAATATATGCAATTACTGAGATTAAAGTGCACCAGAATGCACAAAACCTCCTGTCGATTTCCAGTGGCGAGATTATTACTGTTTGTGTATCGCTTTCCCCCCACCCTCCGCCAATGGGTGGGAGGACGACAATGTAGGGAGAGGGGGAGGACTCTGAGAAGACGGCGGGTGAAAAGAATAGGGGCAGATTGGGGAGTCTGAAGACCTCCGTCTTCCAGATCCCATCCGCCCACAAGCCACCTGCACAGTGTGTAAGGCTTAACGCTTTCCTGATGTTGCGTTTGTCTACCGTCTTTCTGTTTCCCTGATCTTCATCAGCAAGGTGGTCTTTCATCTTTTGGCAAACACAGAAATGCAGCATGGGTAAAATCTCTCAAAAAACATTTGGCGACAAATTACAGTCAAAATCTACTGGTAGGAACATCTACTTGCGCTTTTCAGCTCTCAGATACGCAACACAGTTCTGTCTGGCACCCCCTCTCCGTACGTCTGCGGCTGCATACTTCCTGATGTAATTGAGGTTAAGTGTCTTTGCTTACGGGTACAACAGCTTCACTTGGGATTTCACCCAGAAAACCTCCTATTTATAGAGCTTCCACCAATCTGCTGAAGAATGGAAAAATGCATCAAAGTTCTGCCATATCTGTCGCTTTAGTTATGTAGCTTTCTAGGGCCCTAATTTGCTTCCTTTTTTCCCATCAAATATTGTTAGTTTGTAGCATATGTTCTCAAATCCCTCTCCCCCTAAGCCAATCTTAGACCCTCGTATAGACCATAGAGTCAAAAATTGGCTTTTTGTACCGAGCGATGCCAATAACGAATACAGCATAACGAAACATGGAGGGAAAAGTGGTCTGTAATTGGTTTCAGAGGGGTTGTTTTACATGTAGCTTGCTAGCATCCAATCACAACCAGACTTGGATGGGCAGCAGCAGAAGTCCAACTCCCTAAAGGCACGTGAGGCTTAAGACTATTTTCATTTGTTACCTACATGAAGAGAATTGAATCTGAATCATCCAATCAGACGCATTGTTTTTTTCTACCACCTCTCATTGCCTGTCTCACTTTATCTCACTGCATGAAAAACAAGGCAGAACAACATGTATATTTTACATATTTCAGTGTCAAAGCTTATCAGAGCTGCTAACTGTTGACAGAGGTGTGATAAGGGTTGCGTGTGTGCGAGAGAGAGAAAATCCGAGATAAAGAAAAGAAAGTTCGGCATAACAAACCTTGCTGTTGCCCCCCGGTTAGGTGCGCTTTCCTCTGGTGTAATTAGAAATGGAGAAAATCTACACTCTGAGCAAGTTAATGCGATATTGATGGTGAAGTGAAGAGGTGCATTTTGGGAAAAACAAGAGCTAAGAAGCAGTTTAAGGAGGACTTTACCCCAAGATTGTCAGGGTTTTTCCACCCAGCATGTCACAAAACTTTGCAATTGAGTAGCTGCCAATGAGATGAATGGGAATGCTAACGGCTAGCTCTCTCCAGGTATTACAGACCTTCTTAGCCCATAGAGTGAAAGGGCACAACTTTGACGTCAGCAGACTGCTTTAACAGAGACGCAAAACAGCAGACAATAAGACAGACATAAAGAAAATTCAATTACTACTCATACCCAGGGGTCTCTCTCTGAAGAGAGAGAGACAGAAAATCCCAGTTTAAATACTCTATTCCAAATGAAATTAGAAGCTTATCCACCAGCTAATATACTAAATCACACGGCTCTGACGTGAACGAAGGAGAAACGAGGGAATGAGTGTGGTAGGAATTGATGAACTGCAAGAAAAGGATAAAATATATAGGCATATAGCATAATGTTACTTGTGTTAACAAATGTTATGGAACGTAAATGTAAAAAAAAAAAAAAAAAAAAAAAAATGCATGTGAAGTTCTGGAGAGAAAAACCTTTAGTATGCTAAGTAAACTAATGATGGTACACTTTCCCACTGACTATTTAGTAGATGGTTTGATTTGCATTGCTAAATATCTAATTATTATTCTCACAATTTGATTTAAACCATTTATTGCTACTGTGCCTAATACTGGGCCAACTGGCGACTTACTCCCTTTTATTTACTCACTAAAGGCAATTTTACCCCACATTTGCCAAGTGTGTATTTTGGACCCGGTTCACTTCCCTCATGTAGTCTCTCTAATAACATCAGAGCTGTACCACAAACGTTCAAAAATGGGCCTGTGAAGGAAGTACAGCATGTGTTGCTGTAGGGTTTTGTAGGTTTAGTACATTTAGCATACTGTACTTCCATCCTTCACAGCTTTATTTCCGTCCACTCGCTCTTAAATCAAACATGGCGATCAACAGGTCACGTCAATGACGTTTGGTCACGAGACACTCTGGAACATGCAATGCTTGACGTCATGTGTCTAACTGCACCATATCTGATTTGAGAGCTGCGGTAGAGGGGAAAATGTCAATTTCAAGCTAAATTTAGTCTGTTCATCACACAAAGCAATTGTATGACTTCAGAAGACTTACTGTAGGTCTGATTTTGGGCCTGTAGTCATCAAAACCATTCAAAATAGTCTTACTGGTTAGCAGATTCCAAGTGAACTGAAAACAAGCGTATGTCTTTCCCTTTCTTTGTCTGTACCTCTTCCTTTTCTGTTTCTCCCGCCATTCAAGCTTTCAGCTCTGGTTATAGAGCGATAAGTAAGCAGAGAGACAGGCATGAGCTAACGGATTAGCAACTGTGCCACTGGCAATTACCCAGTATCAGGGGCTAATCTTACTGAGAGACACCGCTGTCTCTCAGACTGCCAGCTGCCAACACTGGCACACCGCAGTATATTAGCATCAATCCACCGCTGCACGGCAATAAAAGCACAGCGAGAGATTTGTTTGGCACGGCCATTGTGGAAAACATAAGATGGAGGTCTATTGTCTTTTTTTTTTCTTAGATTAAGAGTGTCAGTGTCATAGAAACTGAAAAACAGTACAGAATTGCCATCGTTAGCATACAGGAAGTAAACTTACAGTATGGTTTCTCTGAGCGAACATTTATGATGAGATGCCAAGTGGGAAACAACAAATATTTGTTAAAATCCCTTCTAATAAATATAAAGACATTTATAGTGTTACAAAAGACAAATATGCTCTTCACAGTAAGAAAAAAAATTATCCTTTTATTAAGAACTGCTCACTGAAAGGTTCCTTAGGGAACCAAAAATGGTTTTTCTATGGAGGTTTTGCACGGGTTGTTATAGGAACTCAGTCAGGACCGTACATAGGCATTGATGGCCAAATTCCCAAAATTTGATATTCTTAATGCTGCTCTGTTGCACTCCATTACCTACGGCTCTGTTAGTTGTGTTAGGATGACAAGAAGTTTTAAAAGCCAGCAGATGGAGACATTATTCAAGCATGCCATTCAACAACGTCAACAACTGGAGGGTGGAGGACGCTGTGATCGGAGCTGTGTTTTTGTCGTATTATGTGTTCAGCCAATCAACATACACCTACATCACTGGTAGTTCTTATTGTGCTGGGTTAGACTCTACTCTGAAGTAGGAGTTAATTTAGTCCCCCCAAAAGGTGTTCCTTTATCTAAAATCGTTCCCAGTCTCTGGGGTGCATACATGCCAAAAATCAGGTACTTGCGGTGCAATAGCACCGTTTCAAACCCGTAAGACTCTTCGGAACAAAAATTAAGATCTTTTTGATGAAATCAGAGTTTTCTGTTCCTCCATTGACATCTACGCAACTACCTCTTTGACGCTTCAAAAAGTTCATAAAGAGATCGTAAAACTAATCCCTTTGAACTGAGCGGTTTAGTCCAAATTTTCTGAAGAGACGCGATTGCTTTATATGATGAACAGATTGAATTTAGGCTTTTATTCACATATAAACATTGATCAGCAAACATAAACAGAAGCTCAACCAAACCTGCTTGACGCGTGAGAACAAACCTTATTGGTCCTTGCTGAAGCTCAAACATGCTGCGTAACACGAGAATGAATCTCATTGGTTCTTGCTGAAGCTCAAACATGCTGTGTAACACGAGAATGAACCTCATCATTGGTTCTCACACATCAAGCGAACATGCTTGAGCTACAGTTTATCATACCTGATGTGTGTTGATGAATGTTTATATGTGAATAAAAGCTTAAATTCAATCTGTTCATCATATAAAGCAATCAAGTCTTACAATCTCTTTATGAACTTTTTGAAGCGACAAAGTGGTAGTTGCGTAGCTGTCAATGGAGGGACAGAAAGCTCTCAGATTTCATCAAAAAGATCTTCATTTGGGATTCCGAAGATGAACTTACGGGTTTGGAACGACATGAGGGTGAGTTTGACAGAATTTTTATTTTTAAGAGTACTATTCCTTGTGTGTAACAGATGATACTTCAATTATACACAGTACATTGATCTGAACAAAATTTAAATGCAAAAATAATATTTAAAAGAACCATAGAACTACTCAAAAAACCTAATAGAGTAAAAAGTGTACTTGATAAATTCTTTGCAGACCATAAGATGCAAAAAAGGTTGATGAACCTACATTTTCAACACTGCTCTGCAAAAACAACACCTGTTAAATGCTCACACAATAAAAAGTGTGTTTGACAGCCTTGTAAATAGTGAATGTGTTAAATGGAATGTGACAGAATGAGAACGGGTGCTACCTTGTTGATTTTGGGGTGCGCACAGCGACTGTTTCCTGCACTGGGGTGCATCCAGATGCTCTCTAGAGGAGCACACTCCTGTCTCAGCGAACACTTCTTCTCCTGCACGCACCAGCCGCAGTCGAACCGGGGATCCGCTTTCAGACACATCCCACAGCTGTCCCGCATGGCGTAACACTTGTACAGGTGCGCTGCCGAGAGAAACAGAGATAAAGAGAGGGATAAATATGCAAGCAGAGCAGAGGACAAAACCTTGCAACCGCACATCAGATGAATTCTTCATTAACGTGCCAAGTTGCTTGGCAACCATAAACCATCTACAGTTGAGCTAATGAACTGTAATACTCGTCTGAAGAAGTGTTTATTGTGCTTATTAGACGTAATAAATGTGATTATTTTTAAACAACGGTGTCTTTTATTTTATATTGCTGTACAGTTTTAGTTGTGAGTTTCACCTACATCTCACAATGAGCCTAAATACACCCCTTTACTGTAGTAAAATCATGCAAAACCTTGTTTTTAATTTAATTTAATGCACTCAACATGACAATTTGAGATAGAAAAAACAGCTAAAACCATCCTTTGCTGGTCTTAACATGGATGTAGCTGGCCAAACTGGTGTTCAGTTGGTTTTAGCTGGTTCTCCATGTCTGACCAGCTGAGTTGTAGCTGTTTTTTAGCAGGTAAATGCATATGAATTAAGAGCATAACTTATGTACCATGTAAACACTATATATTATGGTATTTACATTATTCCAAGGTATTTCAAAGAATACTGTGGTACACATCCAAATAGTACCATGGTGGCCTTTTGTTTGAAGATGAAAGCATGTAAAAGAGCATTGAAGTTGAACAAACGAGTTAATCTTCACAAACAACACCTGCTAAGCGATCGGCAAAACTTTAAATCGGCATGTTGCCATTTGAACAAGAAAAAATGTAGGGCGGGACTTGATTTTGTCCATCTGGAATTGATTGAATGATTGGATGGTTGTGTCTTGCTATTGGTGGATCTCACGTGAGTGACAGGTTGTCCCACCCTCGACTCGAGCCACTAAACACATCATCAGAATAGAGATGTCACTACAGGAGGGAGGGGGAGTTATTTTGATTAAAGATTACAAGGGCATGTGAATTAAAAAAAATTATAACAATAATGTGCACTGATAAATCATTTAAAATAGTAAATACTCCACAAACAAACAAGAATGGTACATTTTGAATTCATGGTGACTTTAAAATGAGAGCACAAACACATTCTGCTATATTTTTTATCTAAAATGTTCAAACAGTTCCCTTTAAATGTCAACAGACAGGAAAAGAGAGATTAAAAATTGGATGATTTATGAAACAAAGGTATCACCTCTGCTACCGCTAGCAATTAGTGAATTACAGATGTTAAATTCCCATTGTAAAGAGAAAGATGGCAGATTTTTCATGGATCCCTGGAGCTTCATGGGACTGGGTGAATGTTCTGTTTGCCTGGGTGTCTTAGACTGCCGCCGGACTTCAAAGGCGACAGCGTATCCATCCGTCTCAGCCTCATGCTAATCTGATTAGCCACGGCTAAGCTTAAAAGTAGCGCTGCGCTAATTAAACTGAACCAAATGAATGATTTAATTACATTAACATTTCCACTTTACAGCAGGGCAAAGCTGGGGTTTTTCTCTGGCAGCGTGGTGAAGATGGATACATTTATTGTGTTATAAAGACAGCGCTGAGTGAGAGAGAGCGCGAGCGCGAGAGAGAGAGAGAGAGAGAGAGAGAGAGAGAGAGAGAGAGAGAGAGAGAGAGAGAGAGAGAGAGAGAATACAGCACAAAAAGATCTCAACATCCCAAAAACAAGATAGTTTAAGACTAGTTAGAGTTAGAGAATATACACTGAATTTGTTTTCATATATAAATTTATCAATTTAGTGAGATTTATGCTTTAAAGGGTTAGTTCACCCCAAAATTAAAATTCTGTCAGTAATTACTCACCCTCATGTTGTTCCAACCGCGTAAGACCTTCGTTCATCTTCGGAACACAAATTAAGATATTTTTGATGAAATCTGAGAGCTGATCACTTCTCCATAGGCTGCTAGGTGGCCCAAACTTGCTGGCCCAGAAAAGTTATTAAAGAGATCGTTAATATAGTCCAAGTGACTACAGTGGCTCAATCTTAATTATATCAAGCGACGAGAATACTTTTTGTGCGCAAAAACAAACAAAAATAATGACTTTATTCCACTATTCATTTCCTTCTCTCTTGGCCTCGTAGTGTTTTTGCGCAGCGCGTCTGTGTTATAAGTCATCACGCATCACACACATGACCAGCGTCGGCCAATAGTGAGCCTACGTGGTGACGTATAACACAGACGCGCTGCGCAAAAACACTACGAGGCCCAGAGAGAAGGAAATGAATAGTGGAATAAAGTCGTTATTTTTGTTTGTTTTTGCGCACAAAAAGTATTCTCGTCGCTTGATATACTTAAGATTGAGCCACTGTAGTCACTTGGACTATATTAACGATCTCTTTAATAACTTTTCTGGGCCAGCAAGTTTGGGCCACCTAATAGCCTATGGAGAAGTGATCAGCTCTCAGATTTCATCAAAAATATCTTAATTTGTGTTCCGAAGATGAACGAAGGTCTTACGCGGTTGGAACAACATGAGGGTGAGTAATTACTGACAGAATTTTCATTTTTGGGTGAACTAACCCTTTAAACAAGGAAACAAAATATGTCAGTGTGGTTAAAAACTAAATTCAAGATGTTTTTCTTTGCATATATTTTCTTTTAATAGTTTATACAATGTTTATTCAAGCAAATGTATCTTGTTTTACGGATGTAGAAATATTTGTCTGAAAAAAAACAAAACAAATACAAATTAATGAATTATAAATAAATATTATATTATTATGATTAATGTTGAAAACAGTTTTGCTGCTTAATTTTTTTTTTAACTGATATATTTTTTCCAGATGTATTGATAATACAAAGCTCAAAAGAACAGCATTCTTTTTTTTAAATATAAATCTTTTGTAACTGTATATATGTCTGTCACGTTTGATCACTTTAATGCATCCTTACTGACCCCAAACTATTGAACAGTAGAGTATAGACAAGTAATCATAAAATGAAATGACATTTATGAATCAATTTACTTGTGCTCCACCCAACCAAAGTGAAGCATTCATCAATTCTACCTTTAGAAACTGACCATATGAAGGCATCTTAGTAGACAGGATGTTACACTAACATTGGATCTGGGTCCATCTTAATGCCTTCCTATCTCTGTGTACAATAGCATTTTTCAGATTTTGTTGACAGCGAAGAGATGGGAAAAAGAAGAACGGAAAAGCGCGGCACTCGTTACCATCACTCAAGGTGCCGAGAGCTACATTTGGCCCAGGTGTGGCGATCTATTGGATGGCCCTCCAGAGTCACCATTCACTCAGCGCTCTAAATAGCTGCTTACCAGCCTGACACTTGAAATATTAGCAGCAAATGGACCTGGACTCGACTCAAAATGACCAAAGCGCTCATTTTGAGGTATATGAAGAGTCAGGCTGAGCCATCGAGACGGGGATGTCAACCCATAACCACACTTTCTCGACTGACACCCTTTTCATTCTTTCTGAATGAGGGTTTCACACGGTTTCTCATTGTTTAGCGGAGGCGAGCTACAGTCACAGCTCAGGAAGGACCAGATAAGCTGTATGGAGAGCAGTGAGGCCTGACATGCAGCCAAGCATAAAACGGCCCTAATTCATCTTCACAGAAGGGTGTATAATACAAAAAGAGTGACTATAGAGAAACGGATGTGTCAGACCGAGGCGAGGTTTACCTTGGATATGGTAGGGGTTGTCAATGACGAAATCTCCATTCCACACAACTGATAGGTCCACCGGCAGGTCACTGATGTCATTTCCTTCATAGTCGTACTGCAGAGAGAGAAAGAAAAACGAAAGATAGATATGACTCCATGCTATTCATCACACTTGGGAACAGATGTTTTCTGACTGTTTGTATTATACCAGCCTCCATCAACTAAAATTCCTGTCATCGATTAAAGCAATACATCACAAAAAGGTTATGTTCTACATGGGTGTTCAACAATCATCATGTGGAAAATATGGGTTTTGAACTGCTTATCACCATCATTTTCTGTCTCAAAGTGTGGCTAATCCACCAAAAAGACAAAAAGGCACAAAAAAAAATTTAAATGACACATTGAACAACATTTTCAGACCTGGGGCCGTATTCACAAAGAATTTTAAGGCTAAAAGTAGCTCCTAACTGGCGAATTTAGGAGCAACTCCTAAAAATAATGGGCGTGTCACTCGTAACTTTAGGACTCTTAATTTTTTTGACTAAGAGTAATTCACGAAGCATTTTAGCCCTAAAAGTAGCACCTAAGCCTGGGACAGCTTAAAAGAAGTCGAGAGGACTCCTAACTCACTAAGACCTATTCACAAACCGCTTTTTGTGGCATTTCACGTTGCGATGTTTTGAAATGCGTATGCGGCGGCTACAGGAGCTTCCAATCGCGAGGGAACAATTTTGCATTGGATGCAATAACGCCACCAACAACAACCAAACCTAGGCTACTCATTGCATGTAAACTAATTGTAACGTTTCATTGTGAATCAAATTAAAATGTTCTTCTCTTTGCAAACGTAGGCAGAGGCATATAGTGACAGATTAATTCAATAATGTTGCAAAGATATTGCATCAATCCATATGTTTCATTAGGCTACTATATATTTGTTTTGCCTTACTCTTTATTCATTTAGGCTATTTATTCAGTTATTCATCATCTTCCGTCCTTCGCACTACTTGTGTAGCGCACGCATTCTCAGACCTGTCACCTGTCACTCATCATCGTAGGGGAGGTGTTTGGAATCATTCCCGCATTACAATCATCAGCCAATCAAGGTGGTCACTTCAGTCAAGCTCGTGCATGAGTAATGACGTCATCCATAGCAACGAAGACTCTCTCTTAGTTTAGGAGTTTTCATTTTTCTTTACTAAGAGTAGGTCTGAAAGGCGTTGTGAATAACTTTTAAGAGAAAACTCCTAGCTAAAATCTTTTAGTGCGATTTAGGAGTACTCCTAGTGGTAAGATAAAATGCTTTGTGAATACGGCCCCTGATCCACACAACAACAAAAAAAACCCTGTTGGAAATCAGGCTCTTGACATTACTCGATCCCATTACCCTCACTTCTCACTATTACTTCCTCTCCTCTATCTATTGTCTTTCCATCTACCAAAAAGATACATTGTGCTGTAGTGTCTATGCGGGAAATACGTTTTTAAACCTGACCTTTTCCTCTTTATTTTTAGCCATAATTTCATGTCCACTCTCTACTAAAAAGACAACTGTAGTGTTTATGCAGAAAATGAGAGCTTGAATTTATCTTGCGACATTTTTCGATTACGATTTCCTCCACTTCTCACTATCTTTTCCTGTTCTTGTGTTGATAAAATCTGCTAAAAAGACAACAAAAACAAACAAAAAAATGCCATTGCACTATGGTGCTTAATATGCAGGAAATACAGTTTTGAATCTGACCTTTATTTCTGAACCAATTATTCCTATTTCTAGTCATAATTTCATGTTTTCTCTCTACTAAGGACAAACAGACAAAAAAAAAAAAAAAAAAATGCTGTCAACATTCAGCTGTGGTGTTCATGTAGAAAATTGGAGTTTGAATCTGGCTCGCAACTAATTTCCTGTCCTCTCTCCAATTAATAAAAAGGCAAAAATTGCCAAAATTTCAATACTGCGGAACACATTCAAGCTCAGGAAATGAGAATTTGAATCTGGCTCGCAACATTTTTCCGATTCCCATAACCCACGCAGCTCGACCCTTTGTGCAGCACATCAGTGTTTTACCGCACTGATCCTGACATGCAACTGGAGGCCGCCGGGATGAAGAGCGTTCAGAAAAACGCACGCAAACCGTGTTCCGGTGCACAGCTCGAGCTCAGCCCTGCTGAAATGGCAGCGAATGAATGAAACATGCCGGCTTATCTCGCTCCATGTAAATCTTGCCATTTAAAAGTGTATCCTTGAGAGAGAGAGCGAGAAAGAGAGTGAGACGGATAAAACGGAGAGAGCAACGGAGTGAGACGGACAGCGAAGGAGAGACAAGTCAGGATTCTCATCACGCAATTGTGAGACTGTCAGATCAATATGGGGGGAGGTGAAAACACTCCACCCTGACAGCAGCCTCCTCTCTACGGCCCCTCTCATTCACACACACTCCTTACAAGCACTGATAAACAGCAGGAGACATTCAGCACACTTACAGGCGAGCTTCTAGTATCAGAAACCGTCTCTTCAAGCAAAGCTACTGACTCAGAACCAGCGCGCAGAGAGAAATGCGATTTGTCTGTGCGCACCCTGGCCGTTTCTGGATGAGCTGAGGGGAGACGGAAACGGGGCGGAATAGAATGAGGGCATGTGGGAGCGCTCCAAAAATCTAAATTACAGAGCGGAAGCCATTAATTTACACATGAAACAAGTGGCGGAGTTTAGGCGTGAAGCGTGTTGCTGGGACTTAAGTGAAATTGGCATTTCCAATTTGCTTTCTGACACATCTCATTTGGCTTCAACTGTCTCCAACATACACACACGTGTGCACACACGCACACACGAACACACAATAGTTGACCATTGAGACTTGAACATACAAAATACATGTCAAGCCAGTTTTGCAGTGCATTTCAAATGTGTTTCTATGTAACATCAAAACAGTTTTTGTGCAGAAACGGTTTCAAAGAGGCAACCTCTCGTTGAGTGTATTAAAGGAATTGTTCACACAAAATCACTCTCATGGCGTTCAATCCTGAATACCCTTGTTTTTAACCAAAAAGAAAAGAAATAAGGAGAATTATGATTTAGAATCTACTCCTTTTCCTTGCAAAGAATGGGGGGACTGGACCTTTAACCCCTTTCCAGACCTACCCAAAATAAAAAGGTTGCTGCTCATAAGTCATTCTGAATAGACACATAACCAAAAATAGGGCTCATAACACATATTTTAGCTGTTTTACACTCTTAAAACCAGAAGCGATGTGATTAGATTTCAGCGACAAGCAATTTGTCTGTCCAATCCAGTTGCGACGCGACTATGAGACATGACCGAATCAATCAAAGACCACAGCCAATCAGAAGAACGTGTGGGCGGAGTCTCTCTGCAAGCGCACTGCACTCACAACGAAATGGATAAGTACATAAGTAAACTTTGATTACACCATTTTAACATGATTAAAAATACATACTGAGTGAGTGAACCAGTCTTTGTCATAGACACTTGTTTGTTCACATCAGTTCTGAGGTGATTTATCCATTGTCACTTTCAGTATTACTACAAAAATCACGCAAAATGGTATGCAATGTGATTGTTTCCAAAGAAAGAAAATGCACTAGACCATACATCGTATTTGTTATCTTTCAAAATGACGAAAAGAATTTTAAATTATCTGTCAATGTTTATAAAATGTAGCACAACAAAAACGTTAAAGCGAAGATCAACAAGTACGGTGAGCACAGGACCGGTTTTTGTTCACAATGCACATAAATCAGTTTTCTTTCTTTTTAAAAATCTGATCTTTATGACTTTACCCGTCTGTCATGCTGCAAGTGATGAAATCAGGTCCGTTTGTTCTGACAGTGCAGTCAATATCCGGTATATCCACATCGGTTGCTGCAGTACTGATTTAAGTGTCAGCGCGACAGCGAGAGTCTTACTTCTACTATAACTGAGTAGCTGTCACTTTGGAAAGCAAGGACGGAAAACTGAAAATTGCCTTTGCTCACGTCCATCATGACATCTCTCCATGATGAACTCCCGAAGAGCGACAACATAAGCATCGGAGGGATTACAGCATTATTGACACATTCATGCAAACACCGCCTCTTAAACCACTCATGTTCACTCATTCACCATTTAATAGACTAATAATGTCGCATCTGAACATAGACTAATGTTTAAACGTTTGGGGTTGGTGTGTTTTTTTTAAATAAATGTTTTTGGAAAGATGTCTTTTATGCTCACCAAGACTGCATATATTTGATCAAAAATACACAAAAAACAGAAATATTATTACAATTTAAAATAATTGTTTTCTATTTTAATATATTTTAAAATGTAATTTATTCCTTCGATGGCAAAGCTGAATTTTCAGCATCATTTCAGCATCATTACTTCAGTGTCACATGATCCTTCAGAAATAATTCTAATACGCTGATTTGCTGCTCAAGAAACATTATGAATGTTGAAAACTGTTGTGCTGCTTAATATTTTTGTGTAAACCATGATAATTTTTTTTCAAGGATTCTTTGATGAATAGAACGTATTAAAAAAACAGCATTTATTTGAAATAGAAAACAAAGATGTAGAAATAGAAATCTTTTGTAATAATATAAATGTCTTTACTGTCACTTTTGATCATTTGAATGCATTCTTGCAAAATAAAAGTATTTCTATGTAAAAAAAAAAAAAAAACTGACCCCAAACTTTTGAACGGAAGTGCAATTGAAACTGAAATGTATAGCTAAAAAACATATTTTAATCAGATTTTAAATCCCATATGAATGTGATCAGATTTAATGTGGCTGGTTCAGATTACAAACAACTAGTAAACCGATTTGCCGATTTGGTTTTAATCTGATTTCAAACTATATAAATAAATGTGAACAGTTTTTAAAAATAAGAATTGCCGTGGTTAGTTACAAACATCTAAACAGAATTGAGTCGGAAACGGCAAAATATAAATAAATAAATCAGATGTTTGCTGCCTGTCTGAACAAAGCCAAAGAGTCAGTTGATGACTCTTTGAAAGGCACAAGGTCAAGGGTAAACCGCTAAACACCCTCAAGTCACAAGGCCTTTCTTTTGACAACTAATCATTGGCAGCTTCTCTCAAAGCTCCAATTTGATCAAACACATCCTCCACGCAGACCGCAGATGACCTCCACGCTTACAAACACACATTCTTCCCTAAGCAGACATGTGAACCCTCACACTCCTCCTGCCTACGTCTCCTCACCAGCGTCCCAGCTCCATTAAACTTTAAAGAGCTCCAGCTGTCCTCCCACACATACGTTGTCTTTACAACGGTCGTCGCTGTTCTCCGAGGGCCGTCCGAAAACACAGCTATGATTTATTCATATCATCATTAACATGCCTTTGACATTACACTACGCTCTCACCTCAGTCAAACAATCGGCATATTCGATGCTAATCGTTGTGGTAACATCATGCGACTGAGGTCACGAGACTTTTGGTGACCACAAAATGGTTGGAAACAACTAAATGGTGCATTGTTCTTTACAAAAAGGTCACACGCAGCATTTATGGAAAAGGTGGAGGAAAACAACGGCCTCTGTTTGGTGAGAGAGGGCAGCGTGAGAGGAGCTCGGGGAGGAGCTCGCCGTCTACTTGAGACTGGATGAATAATAACGCTCATTATTCAGCCCGTGGTCATCATGGAGACATGGCGGAGAGTAATTAATTGCTTGTGCAAGTGTGAGTTCCCATGAGGCCGACGGAGGCCTCCAACACAAGGTGAGGAGAAACACGCACATGACCCAATTAAGAATAACCATGATCCGGCAACTTATTCCATACGCGCCAAACCTCACATACTCGCATACGCGGTCTTTAAAAAAAAAAGCCCCTCAGGTGCTGAGCTGACATGGCAGGTGTTGATAAATGTCAATGTCTCCTAGACTGTGACTTACTCTATACATTCTTGTCTTTGTGATCACTACGCCCACACCATGCCATGGTTATGATGTGTTTTCGGAATAAAAAAATGTGCTAAAAATCTCAAAATAAAATATGCTGGTCGCATTTCACCTCAGAAAAAGAGAATGAATGAATTTAAACCTGTAACCTATAAATATTCTGCACAGTGACATTTTCATGACAATTACATACATTCTCCCCCAAGTCTCATTACCATAATGCGCCTGGACATTTTATTTAAAAAAATTTAAAAAATTCATTATATTCTTATTGATGATATGACTCCATGTGGCGCTGCTCAGACCAAGCAGGGAGATTTTCTGCTTGCAATCAGGGGCGGAATTGAAAACAGAGCCGTCAAGTCGGACACTTTTGCTGTGTTTGCGTAGTTTATCACAGACGAAGTGGATTAGATGCAATTTTCTGACGTTTTCAATAAAGTGGGTCTATATATTTTGTATCAGTGTTTATTTTATTTTATTTTTTATAAGCATGGAACAATTTAACATTATGGTTACATGAAAAGAGATTTACTGTTATAAAAACATATTTGTGACAGTCAAGACGATCTGCTGAAGTTCATCAGAATGGGGAAGAAAGGTGATTTTAAGTGACTTTGAACATGGCATGGTTGTTAGTGCTGGACAGGCTGAACTGAGTTTTTCAGAAACTGCTGATCTACTGGGATTTTCACACACAACCATCTCTAGGGTTTACAGAGAAGGTTCAAAAAAGAGAAAATATCCAGTGAGCAGCAGTTCTGTGGGCGAAAATGTCTCGTTGATGCCAGAGTTCAGAGGAGAATGACCTGAGCTGATAGAAAGGCAACAGTAACTCAAATAAGCATTCGTTACAACCGAGGTGTGCAGAAGCGCATCTCTGAACGCACAACACGTCGAACCTTGAAGCAGAAGAGCAACAGCAGCAGAAGACACACCGGGCGCCACTCAGATAAGAACAGGAAACTGAGGTTACAATTCACAAAGACTCACCAAAAATTGGACAATAAAGGATTGGAAAAATGTCGCCTGGTCTGATAAGTCTTGATTTCTGCTGCGACATTCAGATGGTAGGGTCAGAATTTGACGTAAACAACATGAAAGCATGGCTCCATCCTGCCTTGTATGAACGGTTCAGGCTGCTGGTGGTGTAATGGTGTGGAGGATATTTTCTTGGCACACTTTGGGTACCAATTGAGCATCGTTTAAACTCCACATCCTACCTGACTATTGTTGCTGACCATGTCCATCGCTTTATGACCACAGTGTACCCATCTTCTGATGGCTACTAGCAGCAGGATAATGCACCGTATCACAAAGCTCAAATCATCTCAAACTGGGTTGAACATGACAATGAGTTCACTATTCTCAAATGACCTCCTCGGTCACCAGATCTCAATCCAATAGAGCACTTTTAGTATGTGATGGAATGGAGATTCACATCATAGATATGCAGCCGAAAAACCGCTTTCAAGCTGATTTTTCCTTTTCATTTTGATGTAATATATGACCAGGATGAACACAATAAGTGTCAAGTGATAAAAGTTTGCTTCAAGTAAATCTGATTGTTCTTTACATGACAGAACATTTTATCAATCACTTTCATGCAATTTCAGCAGCATCTTTTTTTAAGGCATTTTGCCATCTTGTCATCTTTGTAAACTGCAAGAGGAAAAAAAATCCCACCCCAAAAAGTAATTCAAATAAAAAAATTGCTCGTACAAGAGTGAAAGTCAAACAACTTTGCAGAAGACAGACTGGAACTACGCACTGACCTTAAAAGAGAATAAGAAAGCATTAAACTAACTTCTGAACATGATAAAAGACCACAAGAACTCCACTTAGTATGACTCCAGTTATAGTACCTGAAAGGTGTAAGCAGTTGTGCATGTACAAAAGTCTGAGAATAGAGTAACATATGAGTTGTATAGGTCCTCTTTCTTTCCCTCTCCACCTGCATGCCCAAAATGCATAATTACCCTCACAGGGGAAAATGAATGGAGGCCAGAAATAGAGACACACACTGGGCATCTCCCCAGCCTGCGCCCGTCCTCTGCTGGCAAGCCCATTGATCAGGGGGATGGAGGGAAGGAGGGAGCGTACGGATGCGTGCGGGTGAGGCAGGAGATTCCGGGTCCGTGGGGCTGGAAAGTGCCGATGTTAACAAAACAGACCAGCTGCTGGAATGTGAGGAGGGAGGGAAGAAAAAACGCCGCCTTTTGTGTGGGTCAGTCTTATATAATTAGTCATTTTGATAGCATACCTGTGCGCCTGGGTAAAAATAACACATCAGCACATCGGGAGGGGTTTTGAACACACACGAGCGCACACACACACACACACACATACATACAGAAATCTTACACAAACCCATGCAACATTCAATCAACTATTTTGGTCCTATAGTACGGCATGTCATTGTTAATTGTCAATAAAGTCTAAAAGGCAGTTATAAAATATTTTTTTGTATATTACTCTTTATGCCAAAAGGTTATTCATAAGGAGAAATGTCTTATTGATTGCAAAATACTTTTTATGTTTAAGAAATTGCACAGATTGTGTGGAACAAGTTAAGTATGTAAATGTAATACTTATTGTTAGTGGTTTGTTGAAATCACTAATTCCAAGTACTAGTGATACTTGACAAATTTTGAAGAAGAAGAAAAAAAGAAGCTGTCATTATGTATTTGTGGCTCATTATGCAGAGTTGTTTTATTGGTGCAACTGCTGTGTCGGTTTTTTTGCGACGAGAGTCATTTTGTCAAGTGCTGTAGCTCTTGAATTCAGCTCTGAGCTCGTGGTGAATCTTCTTCCTAGCAGGAGCTCGGCTCCACAGGAGCGTGTGACACACTCTTAACCCCGCTGTGGGAAGCAACTGAGACTCCTCCAGCTATTCACCTCTCCCTCTCGCCCCAACATACGAAAGCTGCTTCCCGCTCCCTTCCTCAAAAATGATGACCCTTCTCCTCCTGAGCTCATTTTCCCTCCTTCCTTCCTATCTTTTTTTTTTCCTCCCTCAAAGTGTTTGGGGAGGAACTGGTGTGTTGAGTCTGAAGCAAAGCTTCTCTCTGCTGCACGGCTGCAATTCATCATCATGTTATCTATGACGGCTTTTAATTGGATCCTATCAAACTCTCCCGATAGTCCTCATTTTGCTGTAGACGGCATAGAGGAGATTCTGGATGAGATTTTTCTTCCCTTTCCCCCCTCTATTCCTTTCCATCATTGTGTTTTCTCTGTCAGTCTCTCGTTCTCTCTCTCCGGTCATTTATCTGAGCTGAAGGTAATGTTGTAAAGCAGAGTCTGATACCATCAGCCTGTTCTGTTCATCTCCTGGGTCCTGAGCTGTGGCGCTCAGAGAGAGGGCTCTGTAGAGGAGAGCGACTTTAGGTCTCTTGTCTTGTCTTTTATACACCCATCTTCACTCCTTCATTTGATTTCCTCTTTTTTACATCTTTTCCACCAAACTTGTGCTGGTGCCAGAGCACAATCTGTGAGCCGTCTTGCGTTTACACTGACTTGACTGACTACACATCCCTCCCACAAGCATGCATATTGGTCTTTGTTTATGAGTCTTAAAGGGTTAGCCAAAAAACATCATGTTACCATTTTTTAACCCTCATGTCATTTCAAACCTGTATGACTGTATGATCTTCTGTAGAATGCAAAAGAGAGTTTCAACTGTTTTTTTTTCAATGAAAGTCAATGGGGTCCAAAACAATATATTGAATGGACAAAAAAAAAAAAAAAAATTCAATTCAAGGTGAGTAAATGATGACAATATTTAACATTTTCACACCAACAAATCGCAAATTAAAACTTTTTTTAATACAGGATTTAATAATCTCGGATAATATTAATTTATAAATATAGTCTTTCCTGTTCATTTATTTTCTATCACAATTCATTTATATGAGCATTAGTCCAAGATTAAGAAATGCAGTAAAAGTATTGTTCATTGTTAGTTCCTGTTAGGCATTGTGTTAACTAATGTTAACATATAAAACATTATTATTGTTACTTAATTTTTATCTGCATCTTAGTATTTCCATCCAGTATTTCTATCCCAAAATAAAAATAAAAATATCATTGCGATTCATCAGGATATCATATTTGTATCTGCATCCGTTTCAATTCCTCTCATGCATTTGGCATCACTTTTTTCCAGTACTGCATCTCTTCAGACACACACTTTGAGAAAATGCACGGCTATCTGAATACATCTGCAGACAACTGGATATAAGAACAAACCAAACAGAGTTTGAAAATCAGATAATAAGTTCTTCCTCCCTCAGTATCAACCTGCTAATGTCACTGATGTTCTTCCTTCTCAGCACATCTCATCCTAAGCTGTATATCCTTTGTTTACTCAATCGATTGAGTCAGGACTGCCCGCTTCCCTCAGCGTCCCAACACTCCGTCGTGCTTTATTAACCCGTCTCTCCATTGTCTTAAGCAGAGAGACAAAGGATCGAATTGATCAATCTCAGGCAAACACAATCAGCTCCCCCTCCCTAATCATACAACGCCAGCCATCTGCCCAGTGTGAGCCTGGGATTCCACCTGCCAGCTGTTGCCTCCAATCTACCTGGCATGAGATTGACTTCGAACGACCAGCGCTGAGGAACGCTGCTTGCAATATTATTCTGTAAGTCACGATAAAAGTGACCAATTAATTACACATCCAGCGCTTATCTTGTACATCCCTTTTTATGCCATTTCTGTGATGCATTCTGCATTGTTGTTGCCAGTTCTGTCGAATCTGTCACCATGATAATATGATCTACAGTAGATAGCTAGCATAGCTGAGGTTTTGTCAAATTTGCACACAAAATCACTTGAAAGCATCAGTAACTAAGAATGTAAAATAGTGAACAAATATTTTGTAAATAAAACTAACATTTGAACCAAATATGGTGTTATGGTAGCAATATGCAATTTTTTTTATATTATTATTATTATTTTCATTTAAATTCAAATTGGTTTTGGCAAGAGTGTATCCCTGCAACATACAGTGATCCCAAATATTATTATTAAGTCTTAAAAAATCCCTGAATGTCAATGGATTGGAAAATAATATTGAAGAAAGGCAGTACAACCACATTATTTTATGCAAAAAATTTCCCAAAAATGTGTTTTCAGTTATAAAACAATAGTGTTCAACAATCATTTGACACTTAGAGGCTATCAATCTTGAACCTGAAAATTACTTAATGGACTGACAAAAAAAATTAAAAATAAAATCACCATTTCGTTAAAATTACTTTTAAAAATGGCTCAATAAGTAAATACAGTTCAAAGAAAAACTCTTGAACAATTTTGTTATCTAATGTATTGACATTCAGATAGTTCTAAGTGTGTCTTCAATGTTCAAACTCTTTTTGAAGTAATTTAAAGTAGCAACTCAGAACTTTAAAGTTAGCAAAAAGTAACCAGATTATTGTTGTTACAACACTGCCGCTGGGACCTTAAAATGGTATTTCTCAGAAACAGCAGTGTTATGGCAAAGCAAACAGTTCAAATCCCTTTGAATTTCAACAAAACTGTTAGTCAGAGTTATAATTAATCATTCAGATGGGGAAATTTTCTGTGGACTGAATGAAAAGAACTGCAGGGGCTTTTGGTGGGTGATTCATATCCGACCTGCCGTCTGGCACCTCAGCCAAACCGTTTTAATACAGAAGTACTTGGAATTTTCCGGGACCGATTCAGACCGAAGCCTATTGACGAACAGTCATTTAATATGTAAGGAGTGACTCTGTGAATGTCTAAAACAATAGTGACTCTTGATCTATGCCAAAGCCTGTCATTCTAAACATGCTCCTACTTCTGGTAATGGAACTCTCACGCAGGGCTCACAGCACTCATGCTAAAATCACTGCAAGCTAAGTAACTGATAATTGCTGGCATTTAATGGTGTAATTGCAGTGGGATCTTAACACGGCTGTAATTGCGGCTCTCATTAGGAGTGACAGGCTGTCTGGATACCCAGCAGAACAGAACCAGTCCCGGCGTGGTTCCGTCACAGGCGTAAACCGTAGATGACCAAAGCAAAGTAAGGGACCTAATCTTAGAGTTTCAGCTGAGATAGAGATGACCTACAGTTAACACATCATAGAATCATTCTGATTTTGAGAAGTATTTCATAAATTAACATGTTACTTTTAGTATTTTAACCACAACATATGAGTTTCAAATAAGTTAGAACAACTTTCTAATTGATTCTTTGGAGAACAAAAGGGAACATTTTTAAGACTTCTCTTTTCCATGCAATTATGGGGGCTTAAAAAGCACCATAAAAGTGGTTCAAAGGATTTCAAATGCTCCATATTAAGTTTTCTGAAGTCATGTGAGGAACAGAGGAAAGAAAAAAAAAAAAAAACTGCTGTAACTCTAATCATGTTTACAAGAGACGTGGCAATGTCCAACTGAATCAATGCATGAATGAATCATTGTTTGAGTTGGATCTTATCAATGAATCAGTTTCACTGAAGCATTCTGATTTGGCTCTCGAGGTCAACTTAATGATTCAATCATCTGGTTACAGTGAAAACCAACAAAAATTTCAGTCTTATCATTCCACAAAGCTATCTTCAGAAGACATAGGCCTATAGCAAAGGATTCATATGGACCACTTTATCAGTCACTTTATGAAACTCAAAAGCTCCAGTTCCCATTCAACGTAAATGCATGGAAATGAGTGACAAGCACACCCTACGGAAATTCTCATTTTGTGTTCCAGAGTGAAAAGAATGACCTGAGGGCTAGTAAATAATGACAGTTTTTAATTGTAAGTGAGCTAAACATTTGAGAATCTCATTCAGAAATGCACCTGTAACGCTTTCACCCTTCCTTGCAAAATTCGAAGAGAACAGGTCGCTTATCAGCCGAGAGTTTTTGGCTCTCGTTGACTGTTAAAGTTAACATCACTCTGGCTGATGCCTCCAGCTGGCGGAGACAGAGGAATAGCTTCTCGTCAGCGACGCGCCAATCGCTGTTGATTTGAAACGGCTGCGACAGCAAACAGTCGATAAAGTCTTTAGCGAGACAGCTCTGTGCAAACTCTTAGCCATGTAATTAGCTCCCCCTCAGTAACACCGGGAATCTCAACACAAAAGAGAAAGAGGCTGCGTCCTATAACGGCCATCAATAAGGCATGGTGAGGAGTGTCACGGTGCCATCAAATACCCAAGCTTCCCCTCTCTGCCACTAATGACTGCCTTTGCAAAGCAGTCTGTTAAAACGATAACAAGTGGCACGTGTTTCATCAGGCCCTAATGGTCCACCAGTGCCTGCCCAGTGCCTGATGGGATTTTTGACAGGCAGACAAAATGTTGACAGGCCAGAAGGTAATGAGGGGGAAGGCTTGTGTCAGCAGTGCTGTAAGAAAATGGCCAGCTATTTGGACTAGCGTTTCTCCACCAATAATGACTTTTAAACAACTCGCAGAGATGTGAGGATTTAAGCGAGTCACGGCTTGTCAGAATGACTTTCGGTCCATTTGCCTGCGGTGCAGGTCCACTGGCCTGTGTGAGCATAAAATACACACAACACTTTCTACAGTAAGTTTGGCTAGAAATTCTTTCCAATGGAAAGAAATATCCCCAATGGGATCCCATTAGCATCTCAATTGTTTCTCCTAGACAGCAATGCAATCAAATGAAGAGTAAATTAAAGCGGTTAAATTAAAGTCTCCTATGCCAGTACTCATATGTGTCTCTTTTCCTAAATGCTGCAAGTAAAAGTAAAAGTCAGAAATTTTAATATGAACTCAAACATTTATCTTCAAATTCATTATTATTCAGAACATAATAATTATATGATATATCTACCCATCTACCTACCCATCCATCCATCCATCCACCATCTGAATTCTATGTTGTGTGACAAAAGATAAATGTTTGAGTTCATATTGAGATTGAATTGAATTCTATGATATAATATAATTCAATGTTGAGTGAATTTTAGGAAAAATGTTTAAAGGATAAAAAGTTTGGGGTCAAAACTGTTGCTGCTTAATATTTTAGTAGTTGCTTAATGTTTTTATGACAATTCTTTTTATGAATAAAAAAGGTTAAACAATAGCATTTATTTGAAATAAAAACTTTTGTAACATTAAACATGTCTTTATTGTTTATCATTTGTGACCCTGGACCACAAAACACATGGGTCACATGGGTCCATTTTTTGAAATTGAGATTTATACATCACCTGAAAGCTGAATAAATAACCTTCCCGTTGATGTATGGTTTGTTAGGACAATATTTGGTCAAGATACAACATT